>NC_067399.1:249488955-249791455 GCF_016432865.1 Antechinus flavipes
TGAATATTATGGAATATTATTGTTCTGTAAGAAACAACCAGCAGGATGATTTCAGAGAGGCCTGGAGAGAACTACATAAACTGATGCTAAGTGAAATGAGCAGAACCAGGAGATTATTATACACAGCAACAAGATTATATGATGATCAGTTCTGATGGATGAGGCCCTCTTCAACAATGAAATGATTCAAACCAATTCCCATTGTTCAGTGATAAAGAGAGCCATCTACATCTAGATAGCAGACTGTGGGAACTGAATGTGGTTCACAGCATAGCATTTTCAGTCTTTTTGGTTTTGCTTATTATGTTTTATTTTGCTTCTTTTTTTAGTAGTTTGATTTGATTTTTCTTGGGCAGCACAAAAATTATATAAATATGTATGCATATATTAGATTTAATATATATTTGTACCATGTTTAACATATATGGGATTACTTGCCAGCTAGGGAAGAACATGGGGGAAGGCAGGGAAAATTGGAACACAAGGTTTTATAGGGGCTAATGTTAAAGAATTGTCCATACATATGTTTTGGAAAATAAAAAGCTTTCATAATAATAAAAAAGAATCACTGAAAAAATAAAGATGCTTTGATAGAAAATAATAATAATAATAATAATAATGTCACACTCTTTCACTAAAGAAAATAATATTTCTTTGATTAAGATATAATTGTTCAAATAGTGAGTTAATGCCAAAGCTATCCATTCTAGAGATAACATATAATAGTAGGAAAAAGAATATGATTTTTAATAAAGTGATTCATTTTTGAATTTCAGATCTGTCATTCTTATATGATCATATATGTAAGTCTTTTTAGTGTAGGGTATCAATGTAAAATGAAAGTATTGGAGTAGAAAATGTTTGTTTCCTTCTAGTTCTAAATTTTCCTGATCTATATCTGGCTACTGGACCCAGATGGCTCTGGAGGGGAAAGTATGGCAGGTGACCTTGCACAGCCCTCCCTCCTTTAAATCCAATTCATTTGCAAGTCATGGCATCACCTCCCTGATGCTATAGTAATCTTCAAGAATGAAGGATAAACAACAAAAACAATATATCTCTTGCTACTAAGGGGAAGCCCTTTTTTTCCTATTCACCAAAATTTTCCTATTGACCAAAATTTTCTTATTTACCAAAATTTCCTGGCTCCTTTCAGTATCCAGAAACAAAACCCACTAATTTTATTTTATTTTTTTTTTAGGAGATCTTTATTTTATTTTATTTTTTTACAACATTATCCTTTGCACTCGTTTCTGTTCCAATTTTTTTCCCCTCCCTCCACCCCCTTCCCTAGATGGCAAGCAGTCCTTTATATGTTGGATATGTTGCAGTATATCCTAGATACAATATATGTTTGCAGAACCGAACAGTTCTCTTGTTGCATAGGGAGAATTGGATTCAGAAGGTATAAATAACCCGGGAAGAAAAACAAAAATGCAGATAGTTCACATTTGTTTCCCAGTGTTCTTTCTTTGGGTGTAGCTGCTTTTGTCCGTCATTTATCAATTGAAACTCAGTTAGGTCTCTTTGTCAAAGAAATCCACTTCCATCAAAATATGTCCTCAAACAATATCGTTGTCGAAGTGTATAATGATCTCCTGAAAACCCACTAATTTTAAGAAATTTCTGACTGGCAACGTTAATTGCATTTTGCTAAGAGAAAAACATAAAACCTCAAACAAGATTTTTATATTCTTTTACTGGAAGAATTTTTCTTTTCTCATCATACACTGAGGAAGGAGAAAGGATGCCACCATTCAATACAATTCTATTCCACAAACATTTACATAGTGACTATAATGTGTATAGAAGGACACTCATCTAGGCATTTAAGGAGATCATAGAGATGAATAAGTTTCTTCTTCAAAGAGTATATAATTTAGTTAAAAAAGAAATTCATTGTAAAATTTCTAGTTAAAATAAATTTCAAAAAGAGAAATCCTAAAATCTTAAGTAGTCAAAAAATAGGATACTTGAGTTCTTTTATTCATACTACCTCATAACTGTAGAGTTAGAAGGGATCAGAACTCACCTCAAGTGCTCCTATATTTAGGAGGCCTTTCCTGACACCCCAATCCTGTAATGCCTCACTCAAATCTTATCTTGTATTTATATTGAAGACATTTTGCATAGACCCATTTATATATCTGTTGTCATCTCCCCCAATCCCAAAGTAGTGTTGCTATCAGAGACTGTCATTTTTTTACCCCTTTGTATTGTTTTCACATAGCAAAATACCTGACACATAGGCATTTAAGCAATATGTGTTGCTTAATTGTTTTTGAGAGCTCCTTTCATCCCCTTGAATTTTCAGATGAAACATGGCTTCAGCTGATCAAATTGTTTCTTGATCTCTCTATTGAAGAAAAATGGCATTTTTAAATAAAGTTCAATATCTTTTTGATTTAAGCTCCATGGGTCTTCCAGCAACACAGATCAGTATTAGGAAATGTTCTTTGTGATTTGCTATGGTTAAAAATAAAACAAACAAAAATAAAATATGATTCTGATGCAAACCAATGATGACTGTTTCTGTGCTTGGAAAGGCTGAACCTCAGGGAACATCACCAGAACAGTCTATCACCAGGCTTTTATACCTGAAGACTTTAGAGCTCAGTAGGACCCATAAAAGTCTAAGCTCTTCTGCACATGCCATGAGACATCAAAGCAGGATATTAGCAGAGGATTCACCCTTATGATGGTAACCCACTTTCTATACTACTTTACTGTTTATCAAGCACTATCTTCATGACACTTCTGTGTAATAGGTAATTAAAATATCATTACCTTCACTTTTCTTTGGATGAATATGAATCTCAAGCAGATTAACTGACTGCTCACAATTATAGCACCAGTGGAGGTCAGGACCAGGATTAGAACCTAGTGTTTTTGAATCTAATACAACACCATTCTCCCTGTCATAATTCACATCAATATAGCATTTTAAGATTTTTATAGAGCTTCTCTCACAAAAATCCAAATTAGCCTTATAAAAATGAAAAAACTGAGATCTAGAGAGTTTAAATATTTTGGCATAATTACATAGGTGGTAAGTATTAGATATTGGGATTTAAACCGAGGTATTCATGACTACAAGTCTCTTTCCACCTTAGTTCTAGCCCAAGTGTTTGATGCCAATGGAACTTGGATTTAATTTGTAGGAAATATAATGAAGGTGTCTCCATAAACTTGAATCAGAATTAAGGTCCACTTTCAGGTTCACCTCTTGGAAAAACATTCTCCTTCACTTAGCAGGGCAGCTAACACTCCATGATAACATTGCTATCTACACCAAGTATAACTAAAAGCCATTTTAATGTAATAACTGGAATCTTTCCTAGAGTAGGTGCCTTGTGTATGAAGATATAGGCAAACATTCTATTAAAGCAGGCATATAGATATATCTGCTCTGGCACTTTCATTTACATAGTAAAGAAATATTTTGCTGCTACTTGGTCCTCAAAATAACTGCCTCAGAGATGTTTGCTAAAACAGATGAATAACCTTAGCATCATTTTGAGTATGATATGCAACAATTTTAAACATTATCCAGTAAATCGCTTTCTTATTGACAAACTATAATCAGCCCTCAAAATAAATAAGGGTAAACTCAGAACAATAAAAGAGAGATGCAAAGCCCTCATTTCCCACAGTCAGTGGGGAATAAAATCCCTCTCACATATGAATAAGGAAAGCAGCAGGGTCATTTAATCTCATATTTTTAGCTCAAAGGAATGGGAAAAAAAAAATCTACTCAAGATATGTACTTTTCCCCTCCATTCCTCAGTCACATTCACTGATCCTGTTTCCATTAACAGTGATAAATAAATAAATAAAAAGATAGATAGATAAATGTGGCTCAGCAATCAGTACACAAAATGCTAAGATCTTTAAAATGTGTTTGTATAGTGCCCTATCACAGAAATTGGAATAGGAGAAGGAATGTAATGACATCTGTGCTATCAGATATAACACAATAAAGGAAAACATAGCTGACATTAGTGAGCACAGATTAGTAAATGGAAGATAGAGAGTTTTCTTCATCTAAAAAGGAAAAATATTTAAAATGACTGCAGTCAAAGGACATTAAATGTCTTGCTCTGAAATTCTGCAGGTGGGGAGAGTTTGGGGTCAGGAGCAAAGAACAGGCTGAATGGGCTAAGTTGCAATTGCATTCATTGTACTCATATCCTCCTCCCAGTGCCATCAATTTTTCATTAGCTTTGGAATTCTCACCCAGGAAATTTCCCTTGCAAAGCTGTACTCAGGGATCTGGCATCCTTAGAAATAGGTCATAAGTTCATAGGATGATAGATGTGAACTAGAAGTGAATTCAGAGGGCAGCCAGCCCAACTTTCATGAGGAATGATGTAAGAAAAATTAATTGTGATGAAGTTTTATAATGAGGGCACTTGATTCCTATCATAATCAATTTCTTCATCTGTAAAAAAGGAATAATAAGGAATCATTTCCTAGTACTGTTTCAAGGGTAAAATGAGGCAATATTTGTAACTTGCATTTGCAAATGAGATATTTGTAAATAATATAATATTCATATTTGCTTCATAAAACTTAAAGGTGTAAGTAAATGCTAGTTATTATTGTTATCATTATTATTATTTGTTATATTTCATAAATCTGAAGATGATAAAGCATTTCACAAATATGAACTCTCCACAGAAGACAAATAGGCATCCTGGTCTTTTTCTCAATTGTTTCAAAAACCAAACCAGAGTTTTAGAATACACACGCACACACACATTTTGCATGTGCATGTGCACCTGTGCATGAGAGACTAAACATGCGTGCTTGTATTAGCAACTATCTTCCATTCAGATATGAAAGCTAAAAACTAAGGATGAGAATTCTGGGAGTATCTTGGGAGAACAACCAAAGTGACTCTCATTGGTGCGTTTTCTTTCATTCCTTTTTTTATTATTATTGCACAGAAGCTTTGTTTTTGATAGGAAAAGTCTATTTGAGCATAAACAGTTTATGAACAGTTTGTAATGGAATGAAGGATGCCCCACTATATAGATGGACTTTTTAGCTGCCTCTTCCATACAAGGTAACGAGAGGCATTAAAAATACATTTGCCACTGATAGGTTGAATTCATTTTGGCTGGCATAAATAGGACAGATGAGCTATTCAAATGTCTGAAGAGTACCATAGAATGAAATATTGATCATCTTCTCATGGTCCCTGCATAAGGGGCCAATAATTTGTTTTCTCTCAGTACTAGTATTTGGTGGCACTTATAATGAATTATACATTGCAGCTCATATCCTTTGCCCATTTCTATTTACCTATCAAGCCTGAAATCTCATTTGTCAAAGCTTTAAAAATCCATGAATTTGAAGCTACACCCCTTTTCAGAGAACCTAGAATTGATAACTCAGGCATCCTCTAGAGAATTGGAGATTAAGTACCTGTTATAACTTGGCTTCTAAGTATGCAAAATAATGTTCATTTTTGTCATAATAAATGCCCCCTGTGTGTGGATGGACAGGAACACTTCCCTCATTTATCTTCACAAACTATGGGAACAGTTTCCTCCCTTTAACCCTGGTGATTTCAAGAAGGAATCAGGATCACAGAAATATTGTAGCCTTCAAGATATGAGGAATGCAATTTAATTTTTTTTTCTTTCATGAAGTCATTCCAGATATTCAATTAAAGTAAATAAATTGTTATTAAGGGTGTCCCATGTTTAAGGCACTATCCTAGGAATACATAAGAATAAAATTACAAAATAATTCCATGCCATAAAGGAATTTAGATCCCACTGAAATCCAAATTAAAGTTTTCCTATTAAACAGAACCACTTTAGCACTATCTGATGATTTAAAAAAATATTTGGATGAGGAATTCTAAGTTTTCTTTAGCTTGGAAATTCTAATCCTGACCCTCTGGATTCATAATTCATGTAATGTAAAGTTCCAGAGCATATTGAAAGAAATCACTTTTTTTGTTTTCCTAAGTGAATAAGATTATTCCTCATACCTGGAAGGCCCTCCCTTTTCACCTTTGACTCTTGGAATCATGAGTTCTCTTTATACCTCAAGCTCAAGTTCTATCTTCTACCTGAAAGAGCTAGGTGATACTGTGGATAGAATACTAAGTTTGGAGTTAGAAAGATGTGAATTCAGATTTGGTATCGTATATTTCCTAGTTGTATAAATTATTTAACTTCTGCCTGTTTTCTTAATTATAAAATGGTACATACAATAATAGCATCTAATTCTTAGAATTGTTAGGAGAATCAAATTAGAAATATTTGCAAAGTACTTAATGCTTGCCTGGAACATAGTAAGTAGGTGCTTAAAGTCTTTTCTGATACTTTAAATATCTTTGTTCCTTCCAAAGTCCCCATTTTGTATACAGATACATATTTGTATCCCTGTATACAATGTTAGATTCCTTGAGTTCAAATGTAAGGGGAGTAGATTTGTGACTTTGCTAGCATAGGAAACTTAAGAGGAGAGAAATTCCTTCTACCAATAAAGGTAGGCAGTTTTTCTTCTTAGGGAGCTGCTTAGAACATTAAAAGTTTAAATAAGAACCTCTTGCTCATAGGAAACAGAGTCAGTCAAGCCAGAGTTGGAGGTGGAGCTCTTCCTAGCTCTTAGACTCACTTTCTATCCCTTACACCAAACTACCTTTGAAGTCAGTGGTCATTTTTGTTTTTCTATTCTTCTCAGCACTTAATGCAGTGCTAAGAACATAAAAGTTGTTTAGTAAATGCTTGTTGATTGATTGATATCTTCCCATTTTCAGTTTTTAAGAGGCATTTCCTTCATTTTTTTTTCCACCAATTTGCTTAATATGGCTTCAAAATTGGGTACTTGTGGCAACAATAACAATAATGATTGGTAGCTCTTGTTATAAAGAGCTGTAAGTTTTTTTTTTTTTTTTTTTAAGTACTTTACATGCATTAGCTCATTTGAAACTTCATTGATATTGGATTCCAGTAAATCACTTGTGTATACAGATTTATGAATTGGCTTCTGGGCTAATCTAGAGAACAGTTTAGACATTCCATAATGATTACCTTTAGAGCCCTCTGATACCATTTAAAAGTTCTGCATAAACACCAAAAAAAGAACATGAATCGTTTCAGCTATTAAGTCAGGTTTTTTCCTGGAGACATTTAGAAAAGAGCTACAATTCAGCTTTTTCCAATAGTCCAAATGAAGGGTTTTCTTGACTTTTTAAAAAGCTGAATAGGCTTCAGTTCTTCATTTTTTAAGCTTTGCTACTTTTGTCTGTGGCAAAATGCTCATCATCTCCCAGAAACCTTAATTTGGACAGATCTCATTATGGTCACATTAGAAACATAAGATTAATGTCTGTTATTTCATTAAATTTATATTTGGAAAACAATAATAATCCTCCATTAGTATAAGTTTTTCAGGTTTCTTCATATAACTGGCTATCTAATGAAGAAAGGAGGAATATATTACGAAGAAGAGAAAAATGAAAGTATATTTTCTCCTTAAAAGTTACACTGTTCTTTGGCTTTGAAGTTTATCACTTTGACCATAGGACCTAGGCTCTTGGTAGTCTTATCTTGCTAAGAGCCAAAGATACCATTCACTTCCTGGTCATTTAAAAAACATGTTTTTCATCATACATCTTTCCAAATCTACTTGTTTGGTTGTGTTCTCTTAAGGGCAAAAGCCATTTATTTTGCTTCTATCTGTAATGTTACCTTTTAACACAGTGCTGGCACATAGTACATGCTTAATAAATTTTTTTTTTTTTTTTCTCATTCACTTCCTGAGCATGAAACAGAGAATACTTCCAACTATAATTATTACCTCTACAATCTAATCCTTTCAAAAACTCTCATGCTTAACTGGTTTTGAACTTGGAAGATTTTGACTTCAAATTCCAACTTTTTTTTTCTTCTCTATACTGCTTTCTCAGTATTAAGAATGACTCTGCTCCTTTCCTTCCAGTCTAGTTGAGATGGGTTCATTTACAATGCAGATTATGTCTCCAGAAACCAGAGAACTAAGAAAGCCTAGGGTTTTTTGCCAGAAGTTTTAAATAGGTCATACAGAACCAAGACTTAGTTACTACATAATGCTATGTACTATGTCGGAAAGCAGGACATGATCAGAAGTACTGATTAAGACTTTCTTAAGTCTTATCTGATTAAGAAAGTTCAATGAGCAAGTAAAAAGATATAGTTTGTTGATCAAGGAGACAGTTCTAAATCAGGAAAAACAGAAAACATTTGAGTATAACACAAGGTTTGACACAATTTGCAGGACAGTTTCTTGGGTATATGGTTGTTGTGTTTTTAACTTCCTCAACATGTGACCCTGATTTCCATTTCTCCTAAATTTGCTTCAGTTGTTTAGCTCTCAGCCGGCACTGACAACATTTTTCTCTGAGGAAAATAGCCTGTTTAAGCTTCAGCAGGCAGGACCACATCATATGCTTTGTATCTCCAGTCTGGAGCACAGCATTTTGATTGATTGAAATCTATAAGCAGCTATGTGTAATCAGCTACCATTTATTGAGTGCCTCCTAACTCTGACCACAGTGACTGGAGTGTACATGCTAATAACAGGCTGAGCAAAATCATTCAGGCCTTTACCCCCTCCAGATGGATTTCAAAACTAATTTTGCAAGATGAAAAGTGGAATGGGTGTCTGTCATGGTAGCTGAAGATGTAAGAAAGTGGGAAGGTTTATCAGAAGGCACAGCCATTTTAGATGAGTCTACTAAGAAATAATGGGATGGTTTCAGCCATCTTAACTCATTTTCCCTTGCCTATGAATTTATGTTTTGTGATAAGGAAAGCTAGAAAATCCTGTTTAACTAAGTTGGTGGCCAGAGTCAGTGGAAACTGGTGCCAGAATCACAATCCAATGGATTGAAATTGACAAGGGCAGTGGTGACATCTGGGATTTTGTAAGAAGCATGATTGACTAGCCTGAGTTAAATAAAAAAAAAAAATCACTGCTAAAATTTGATGGAATATAGCTTCTAGGGAAGAGAGCAACTCTTTTTAAGGTCACCTGACCTTAGGGTGCTTCTGTTCAACAATCTGTCAGTGATTCTCAAGTATTATGGCTTTGGAATCTGTGGTCTGAGGGTCCTTCTCTCAACCTTAGAGTACTATTGTTCTAGCAATCTGTCTGTCAATGACTGTAAAAGTTCTCTGGCCTAGGAATATAATAGTATTACTTTCCTTAGATTTTAGGCAAGACATATTAGTGATGCTAAGGCCCCCTGACTTTAGAGCTCTATTGTTCTCTTTCAATGATTCTAAAGTCTTCTGGCTTTCAGATAGTTCTGGGTCTGCTGGTCAGTGACAACCAAATTCCTGAGACCATTTCTCAGTTCTACTTTAAAGGTTATGAAATTAACACAATAATGACATGAAGAACTGGATAAAAATGTCTCCTTTCAGAGACTTATATGAACTGATACTGAGTGAAATGAACAGGACTAGGAGATCATTATATAATTCAACAACAATACTATATGATGATCAATTCTGATGGACTTGGGCATCTCCAGCAATGAGATGAACCAGATCAGTTCCAATAGAGCAGTATTGAATAGAACCAGCTACAACAAATAAAAGAATTCTGGGAGATGACTATGAACCATTACCTAGAATTCCCAATCCTTATATTTTTATCCACCTGCATTTTTTTATTTTCTTCACAGGCTAATAGTACACTATTTCAAAGTCTGATTCTTTTTGTACAGCAAAATAATTGTTTGGACATGTATATTTATATTGTATTTAATTTATACTTTAACATATTTAACATGTATTGGTCAATCTGCCACGCGGGGAGGGGTTGGGGGGAAGGAGGGGAAAAAATTGGAACAAAAGATTTGGCAGTTGTCAATGCTGTAAAATTACCCATGCATATAACTTGTAAATAAAAGGTTATTTTAAAAAGTCTCCTTTCTTTGAGTACCTTGTTAAATTCTTTTTGAATCTAGCTTGCTTCAATTGGTTTCACAATTACAATAAACTTTGCCCCTTGATTTGGATATGGCTTTAAACCTGCAAATTCTTTTGAGATACTTTGCTATACCAGTCTGTGACCCCCAACTTTTTGGGGTCCCTTCCCCATCTTAACAGTTTTGTGTAAGATTATAGTCATACAGGCAAAGACTAAGAGAGAGCAAAATCATCTATATTATTGATGTCAATAGCTTGCTCACAGACTGGAAAAACATAACTGAATCAGTAAGGTAGGAAATTCAGGTCTGATTACAAATAGGGATCCAGATAAATAGTGAAGATAGAAGGAATTGTATGATGAAATGAGGTCAGGGCAAGTGAAGGAAACAAATAGAAGATGAGATGTTAGCAGGGACATCTTAGTTAGTTTGTTGCCACCCTAAGAGTTTGTGTTCCACTATTAGTGACTTTTATCTAGAATTCATTGGACCTTTCATAGTTATTCTTTCTGTAATGTTAAGCTTTCATATGCACTATTTGTGCTCAACCTGTGTTAGAGTCTTCCAAGTTTGTGTTGGTCTGATCAGCCACAGTCAGACACACTATAAACTTATCCTGAGATAATGATGTAATTTTGATTTCTTTCAAGAAAGAAGGGCAAGATGATTAAATTTCTAGATTTTGAAGGGTCCAGTAATCCAGGCAAAATTCTAGTATGCTGTGGTACTAAAATATCTTAAAGAGTACAGTACAGTGGAAAGTATTATTCACTTTAAGTCAGGTCATCTATATTACAATCCTTTCTTTATTATTTATTTACTTTGTGACCTTAATCACGTTACTCAACTCTTCAAGATTTCATTTTATCGATAAAAATAGTAGCTAGGATTCAATGGCATTCATGGTTCCTTTCATCTCTAAAACTATCTCTTAAACTTTCACAACTCTTTGGCCAAAAGGGAGTTTTTTTGCAGATTTAATCCCTCTATGAGTTGAGTAAAAGCTGATTCCTCCTATTCTTGAAATGTTTTTCACTAGATTCTTCCTTTGGGGTGGTTGAGTCCAACACTGTGACATTTAGTCTATATTCAAATGGAGATCTGTGTAATCTATAAATACTTATCATTTAGGATCTACTCTGCCACATCAGAAGATACTCTATCATTTTGGTGGTATTTGAGATTTTATTTGAATAAATGTTTTCTACCAAAACTGGTTTCCATTGCCTCTTCATGACACAGTTTTTTAAAGGTGTTGCCTACTCAGCAAAAAATTCTCAAAAAGTTCTTCCAAGCTGAAAGGCTTTGAATAGACATGTGGTGATTAGCATGATTGTTATCTTAGGCTCATCCCAGCAAACAGGTCCATCCTTAGAAAATTAATTTGGAAGTGCTGGGCTTTTTTTTTTTTTTTTTTTTGCATTCTCATAAAAACTATCTACTAAGGAATTGAGGGGTTTTACATAATGGAGAGCCTATTCACATCAAAGAAATCAAATAGAGAGACTACCTACAATGACCTCCTGAAGTTGGATTTCATGAAGAACAAAATAAGTCATAGACATTCCAAGTCAAGAAATAAAAAAAAATAACGTTTGTTTTACATGTAAAATTATCCTTAGAAGGACTTCTGGCTGGGGGTAGTGGGAAAGTAAAGCAGATGGAAAGAATGGATTAATTAATAAATCATATAGTTTGAGATTCAGCCTAAATACTATTCTATACTGATTATGGAAAACCTGGCTATTGAAATATATAATGTACATGAATAATTGCAGATGATCTCTATTCTTCTCTTCTTCACTTCTAACTCAAGTGGGTGGGAACAGCTTTTGTCAGCTATTGGTAACTTGCAATTTAGAAACAGCCAGGTCTGTTTGTTCTTCTTCTGATAATATGTTCTCTGTACTCACTTACCTTTGTCTAGTTACAGAATTGCCTAAAAGAGGGTTTTAACTCTCCTTTCCCTTGCCTAGAGATTACAAAATGATTGAATGTCATGTCTATGTCAGTAGGTTGAGTGCCTATTTTTCTTTAACAATGATGACTCATTATTAAGACTAAGCCACAGAATTACCTATTCAGAAGCTACAAAATTAGTAATTACACGTGTTTCTTCATGTTGTACTTGTGCAATGTGGTGGAAGATTTAAGTTTGTGAAAAGAAAATTGATATTAAAAAAATGAGTGAATACACATTTTGATGCTCTGTGCAATTTTTCCATCTTGTTTATTGAAATTGTAATTAATGTACTGCAATATAGCCGACATTCATAACTATTAATTAAACTCATATTTAATTAATGCCAAATAAAAGATTTGTAAGTGAACGCTTGTGTACCATAAACCCAACTTATAAGAACACCTCAAAGCTGTTGTTCTTATTTCATTAAGAAGCTTTCCAGCAAGAGAGAGGTTGTGGGAGGGAGACTTTATTGGAAAATGAATGATTTGCTTAAAAAAAAAAATAATTTTCCACCCTACTTTTTTTTGTCATTGTTGAAAAACTGTTCCCCTGGGGCACAAAGAGTCCTTACAACATGGCTTCTCTAGTTTTGTCCTGCAGCTCAGACATATCCCTACCTACAATCCTAGCCTTTGATAATCATTTGGTTTCCTAACTGGCCAGAGGTAGAAGAACAGTCAAGCCAACTGTTGTTAAAGAAAATATATCTGGCATTCTAATTACTGCCCCAGCAGATGGCAGTATTCCCTATAACTTTGTCCAAATATGGTAGTAGTCCATATTGTATGGGCAATTCAGCTTTGGAAATTTTCCTAAGAAGGTAAGCTCCTAGATATAATTCATGGAGATTCCTAGGCATCAGAGAACTGAGAGAATGAAAGAAAAAAGAAAATACAAAACTAAACATGGCACTTTTCTAGTTTTAAGGTGTGTAAAAGACAACAGTCATCCTGTGATGGAAAGGCAGAAATATTATAATTCCCTTTGTACAGATGAAGACACAATTTTAGAGAGTTTGTGACTTCCTACATAGCTAGCAAATCCTAATAACCAGCACTCAAATCCAATTTTTGATCCTAATGTACTTTCCACTAAACATTGTTATTAAAAAGAAACATTTAAGATGGCAAAGGGTGACTATATATAATGTTACAAAGATAATTATTAGCCCATTTTATTCCACCTAGCATGACTGTGCTATTGAAATGTGGCTTTCCTTCCAAGGAGAAATAAAGAATTCCTTCTCCCTAACCCCCAAGGAAATTTAAACATTCACATGGTGCCTATGAGAGAGATAGAAATAAAGATAGAGATAGAGAGAACATTACAAACAAATAAACACTTATAGAAAGACTAGGGGATATAAGTATAGATGTTTGGCTCCCAGCTTGGGGAGTATTGATGAAATACTTTTCAGGGCACTCCATTTTGTAAGAGCCTAAACATAGTTCAACTTGTCAGGTTCTCTCTCTGCCTGAAGGATAACACCCAAGATAGCTTCGTATGGGCAACCAAAATTGAGAGAGGAATGTTTGGAATCAAACAATATAATATCCCTAGGAACTACTTACTTTCTGTAGACAGTAACTGGCAGTCAACTTGACTCACATTGTGTTAACCTAATGGAAAAGTCAATCAGAATTCAAGTTCAAATTAAGAAGTTCAGCAGAGACAGTGATGGAGTGAATCAAGGTTTATTGTAGGAATACATAGGGGCAGGATTCAGCCAGAAAGTCTAAAGGCAAAGAATAAAATTTCTTACAAATTCTGACCCATTGATATAATGGATCCCATATTTCTGATTACAGAACACATTGATGCCTTGCTTAATGAACAAAACAGAATACATGACCATAGCCACAATCCACTGATTAGTGAAGTGAGGTCATAGGAGTGAAAGTTGTTTTTGTTCTTTTAAGAATTATTTTCAAGCTTTTTGTTCCTCTATTTTAATATTTTTCTAGATATAATAACCTCATACCCTGGAACTGAAATACCTTGTAGTGAAAAAAACAAAACACACAGAATTATTCCAAAGCAATTTATTGAGTTAACATATTTGACAATGTATGAACTACTGTACATGGCAGATTTTTTTTATCCCATTGGGAGGTTAGAAAATATTTACTTAGTTGTTATTGTTTTGTTTTTAGACTGAGTCTAATTCCTATAAAATGGAAGATTACCAGTTAGTTTGTCACCTATTTCAATATGTACTCTTCCCTATGTGAACTTTAAAAATGTATCTACAAAATTTTGAGATATGAGATATACAGAATTTCTTAACTCAACTAGGAAAATCAAAAGGTGTGAGTAGTTAATTATTGGGAGTCAGAAGTTTAGGAAAAAAATTCAAGATATGATTATATGATTATATTGAGGACAGCTAATGAGGATAATGTTGAATTTGGACCTTGCAAACTACTTCACAAACCAACAACATAACTGCTATAAATTTTAGATACAATCCAGTAGATTCAAACATATTTTGTCTTCTATTGTTTCCTAACATTTCATTTTTATATGACTTATTTCAAGATTGTAAACTCATTAAGTATGTCATTAAACATATCTATATCTTTTGTGGTTAGCACAGAATTATGCAAAAGTTGGTGTCTAATATAATTATATACCTTTTTTGCCCTATAAAATTACCTTACCAACTCAATTTTGCTTTCATTTTAACTAAGTCCACGATTATTTAAGTACAGTTTGGTATGTTTAGATAGATGATGTCCCCATACTTTTCCTGGACTGCCTTTCTTTTTTTATTATTATTATAGCTTTTTATTTACAAGATAGTTGCATAGGTAATTTTTCAGCATTGATAGTTGCAAATCCTTTTGTTCCAACTTTTTCCCTGCTTCCTTCCACCCCTTCCCCAAAATGGCAAGTTGACCAATACATGTTAAATATGTTAAAGTATAAGTTAAATACAATATATGTATACATCTGGACTGCCTTTCTTACCTGCCTTTTTCAGGTCTATGTTTTAGTGTATAAGGTCTAGATATTACCACACTATCAAATTTAATAGTCTGACTCCACTAAGCCTCATGTCCTTCCTATGAACTTCTTCCTCCCCATGTCTACATCTGCCCAAATGTCCTTCCCTATCAATGGACTCACATCTCCATTGTGAATTGTCTTAATGGCCTGCCTGAATATGCAGTATTGGGAACAATTGAAAGCCAGAAAGTAAACCTTGGCAAGGAAAGCAGCCAAAAGTGGCTGGCACAAAGACAACTGCTAGATCGGAGGCTTTGAAAGCTGAAGAGGAAAGGGCATGCCATCTCATTCTTAAGGTTCTCCAAGAAATTCTCCACTTCTATAGTGTTGACTGGAGATAATTCTATCAGAGCATCCAGGAAGTCCTTCATCTCATCATATACTTATGTATACCTATATATGTATGTGTGTATGTATCTATCTATATATCTATATAGATATATATATGCATATATAGCTTCTTATTATTTCTTGATTATTCAGTTGAGAAACAGATTTACCTAAGTAGTTTCCTCAATGTCTGTAGAGAATGCATTTCTTAGGCCTCTGTAGAACCAACCCAATTGATTGATAAACCAAAATTTACAAGAGTATTGAGAAACTGGAGAAAAAAGAAACTAAAAACAAAAAGATTATTTGGATGGCTGTTCCAATGGTTCAAGTGAAAGATAATTAGAATCTAAATTACTGTTGTAATTTATTTTTACATTTCCATGATAGTCATTTTATAAGTTCCTCCCCCCCCCAAAAAAAAAATACACAGTGAAAATTTTAAAAAGTAAAAAAAAAAAAATCGCCATTCACACACTATTGATTCTTTCTCTGGATATATATACATTTTTCATCATAAGATTTTCAGAGTTGTCTGAATCCTTGTATTGTTGAGAACAGCTAAGTCATATGGGTCATAATCTTACAATGTTGCAGTTACTTTGTACTTAAAACATTTCACTTTGTATCAACTCATGGAAGTCCTTCCAGGTTTTGATCAACCTGCTTATCATTTCTTTTAGCAAAATAATGACATTATAGTTACATGCAACATTTTATTTAATCATTTCTCAATTGATGGTCATCCCCTCAATTTCCAATTTTTTGCCACCAGGGGAAAAAAGTTACTATAAATATTTTTGTACATATAGGTCCTTTTTCTTTTTTTTTCTTTTTATCTTTTGAAATACAGACCCATTAGTGGTATTGGTATGTCAAAATATATGCATAGTTTTATAATGCTTGGGCACAGTTGCAAATTGCTGTAAAGACTGGTTGAATCAATTCACAACTCCATCAACAATGCATTAATATTTCATTTCCCCAACATCCCCTCCACCATTTTCTGTCTTTTGAGCCTATCTAATAGATAAGTATCTCAGAATTGTTTTAACATGCTTTTCTCCAATAAATAATATTAGAACATTTTTATATAGCTATAAATAGCTATGATTACTTCATCTGAAAACTGTTCTTATCTTTTGATCAGTTATCAATTGGGTAATAGCTCTTATGTTTATGAATTTGACTCAATTTTCTATATAGTTGAGATAGAAGTCTTTATTAGAGAAATCTGCTTCAATTTTTCCCTGCAATTAACCTTGCTAACTGTATCCATTCCCATTCTATTATCTCTCTCCTTTTACCCTGTACTTCCTCAAAAGAGTTTTGCTTCTGGCTTATTTCTTCCCCAAATCTGTCCTCCCTTCTATCACCCCTCCTCATACACACATACTCATACCTCTTATCTTATCTTCTTCTCCTCTGCCTATTCTGTAGGATAAGATATATTTCAATATCCAATTGAGTGAATATATTATTTCCTTTTTGAGCCAATTTAGATAAGAGTAAGGTTTACGCACTCCCTTTTACCTCACAACCTTTTCTCTCTAGTATAAAGTTTTTTCTTGACTCTTTTATGTATAATTTTTTATGACACTTTTGTAATCTTTTATGATACTTTGCCCTATTCTATCTCTCCCTTTTCTTTCATCTCAGCACATTGCTTTCTTACCTCTTCATTTTATTTTTTAGAAATCATTCATTTACATTCAACTAACAGCTTTATCTTTGGTCTATATATATTTCTTTTAACTAAAAATGACAAAATTCTTATAAAGTCAAAGTATCATTTTCCCATGTAGGAAAGCAAAAATTCAAACCCAATTAAGTTCCTTATGATTTTCCTTTCCAGTTTATCTTTTATGCTTCTTTAGAATTATGCATTTGAAAGTTAAATTTTCTATTCAGCTCTGGTCTTTGCTTGAAAATCCTTTATTTCATTGAATATCCAATATTATGATTATGCTAACTTTTGCTGAGAAAGTGTTTCTTAGTTAATCCTAGCTCCTTTGTCTTTTAAATCTTCATATTTCAAGTCTTCTAATCTTTTAATGTAGAAGCTACTACATCTTATGTTATTCTGACTGTGTCTACATGATACTTCCACTCCATGATTTTTGTGGAGTTTGATGCTCTAAAATTTATTTTGCATCAAAATTTAAAGATATTTGAAGGGCTTTGAGGAAGAGCTCAGAAGAGTCCTTGTCTTTAATATCTTGGTTCTACTCTCCAAGATGCAAAAGTTGAGAATAAATAGGATTTTACCACTAGTTGGACATAATGGAACCTAATGGAATGGAGAGAATTTGAAATGCTCTCTCTCTTCTTCTCTACCTTATTTGGCATCCCTAGGTCCTCTCAAGATTCAATTTAAGTCACACATTATATATAAAGAATTTCTTGAATCCTTTCCCCATTTGTAAATACTCTCCCCTAAACATGGTATAATCTGTATTTGATTTGTTTCCTTCCAGTAGGAAAAGCTCCTTGAGAACAGAGACCATTTTTAAAATTCCCACAATACAGCACAGTGCCAAGCATCTAGTAGTTGTTCAATAAATATTTGTTAGCTTGAATTTTTTAGTTGAACACATTACAGACTATAGACTTATTGAGAGCAAAAACATAGTAGAAAGAATCATCAAGAACACTTGTCACTGTCTTACGCCAGTTTGTTTTAGTCCCTAGAAACCCGTGCATAATAGGGGAAGAGAAGGGAATTAATAAGAATTTATTAATTGCTTATTATCTTCAAGAAACTATGTTAAGTACTTTACAAATATTATTTTATTTGATCCTTACATCAACTCTATGAAGTAGGTGGTGGGAGTTATTATGAACCTTATTTTATCTTTGAGGAAATAGATACTAGCAGAGGTGAAGTGGCTTGCTCATTTAGCCAGTAATATCTGATGCTGGTCTTCAACTCAGTTCTTCCTGGATCTGGGCCTACAACACTTTGAATTGTAGTACATAAATTGTAGTATGAAAATTGTAGTACTCCCCAAATTGGAGTATGTAAAAGAGGAAGAGACTGAAAAAAGGGGAAAACAATAATAAAGTTTAGAAATAATACAAGCATGAGTTGAGAAGGACAAAAATTAGGAATAAAAATGTAAGTAAAAAGATAGAGTTGGATCTAAGAAATGAAAAAAAATGAATTATTGAATGTGGGATACAAAGGTGAGTTCAGGATCAAAAATGAGTTTGAAGGCTTTGAAACCCTCATAACTGACCAAAATCAACATACTCAAATAAATATTTGTTTACTCAATATCCTGTAACATCCACCTGTACATTGGGTTTTTTGTGCATTGGGAGCCATTCTGGCTTTTAATTTATTTGTCTATAAAGTGATTTTATTCAGTCATTTTATTTTCAGTCAGGTGCAGATCTTTTTTTTTTTTTTTTTTTTACCTTATTTGGGTTTTTCTTAGTAAAAATACTGAGGTGATTTGCTATTTCCTCCTCCAGATCATTTTGAAGATGTGGAAACTGAGTCAAAACAGGACAAGTGACTTGCTCAGGTTCACACAGGTAATTAGTGTCTGAGGCCAAATTTGAACTCAAGAAGATGAGTGCTCCTAAATCCACTCATGGCACTTTATCCACTGAGCCATCTAGTTGCCTCTACAAAATGTACTGTTATACTAAATATTTTTTTGAGTTTCTTTTGATTGTATAATGTCTTTTAAAAATGAATGTGTTTGTGTACAGATATACATACACACATCTGTCTATCAATCTAATCTGCTCTATCTATCTATCTAATTAGTCTACTATATTATATCTAATAATCCATCCAGGCAAGACAAGTAGCGGAGGATAGTACACAATAGACTTCATGATCATCAATCCATGGAATGAAGCCCCATTTCTGATACATACTATCTGTGTAAGCCTATGCAAATTTACTAACCTGATATTAACAGGAAATTTACTAAGCCTTTAAGTCATAGAATAGTGTTAATCTCCATAAGCAGAGTGATCTACCCTTATTGGAGAATTGTGTACATCATTGAAATTGCAGGTGTAGATTAAAAAGGAGGGGAGAGGGGCAAAAGAAACAAAGAAACAAAAACCTACCTTTCCATAAAACTCAATAGCTTTTTAAAATATAGTCTGTGCTGACTTAAATACTTCTTTAGAAAGGACTGAGAAAGGAAACGTAAAGAGATAACTGAGAAAATCCATAGATCTTAGTTCTAGTTCTTTATTACACAACTTACTAAATACAACTGACTTAGTTTTGTTTTTGAGATTCAAACTCCTCAAATCTAAATTAAGAATAATATCATTGGGCAGCTAGATTGTACTTGAATAGAGCACTGACTCTCTAGTCAGAAGGATGTGACTTCAAATCCAGCCTTTGACACTTAAAAACTAGCTGCATGACCTTGGGCAAGTCACTTAATCCCACTTACCTAACAATCTTTTTCACTTAGATTGTCATCTTCAGAATGTCATTGTTAAATGCACTTGTTTAAAATTTTTAACTACAAAACCCTACAGAAATATGATAGCTTTAAATATTATTCTTCAATAGGATGTGTGTATATATATATATATACACACACATATATAGATAATATCATGTATGTGATAGATGCTTAAAAAATATTAGTAGAATGCATCTTTTTTTCTCTCCAAATGCACATATAGGTATATGTGTGTATATGTGTATGTAATATATGTATATGCACATACACATATACACACACACACACAATTTTGTTCTCCAGTGAAAATATATATTTCATACATTTAACAGATGTTTATTAAGTATTTATCATATTCAAGGGATTTATAAAGACCTATTACAAAATTCTTACCTTCAAGGGACTTACAATCTTATCATAGAATTTACAATTACCAATGGCATTACCTTTCTCAGAGAAAAAAAAGAGACTGTATTGGAAGCACAGAGCCATAGACTGCAAAACTGGAATGAGATTATCTAGTCCACCCTCCTCAATTTACAAAAAAGAAAACTGCTAGTTATTCTGTGAAAACATTTATCTAGAACCAGGGGAGTCTTTTCTGAAGCAATATGAAGTACAATTCCATGGGCTGCTGGTCAGAGGAAAATGTTTCTTACTATCAAGAAACATATAAAATATCCTGGGGGTGAAAGGGAGAAATTGAATGCCAAGAGCATGAAGCCCAAACTTGGAAATATTTAATCTTTCTCTATTTGGTAATCCAGATGTTTACAGCGGAAACTTATACCTTAGAAATCATCACAAAACACTGGAGAGATCTGAGAGAAGCTTAAGTACCTTTTACTTTCCTGTTATTTTGGGTGGAAAAACCAACAACAACAACAAACAATTGTTTATCTTAAAAAAAAAAAAACACTCAGTTAAGCAATGATAATAAAATATAATGAGCAAAGCTTTTTTGACTTTTTTAGATCCCCTTCATTTGTGTAAATTTGGAGTAATTGTAAAGATGAAAAATGTTAAATTTAAACAACTCTACACATCTACTCTCCTACTTTAATTGAAAATAATTGTTAAAACTCATTAAAAAGGACCATAAAACTTTAAAGCTGCAAAAGGGAACATGGAGATCATTTTGCCTAATGTCCATATTTGACAGATGAAAAATTTAAAACTCAAAGAAAGAAAGGAAGTAACTTACTTAAAGTCACTGATTTGTTCAAATCAAGAACATATTGTCACAGTATATCAATATCACTGACTATGCGTACTCTACTAATACACATTTAAGCTCTCCTTGCTTCAGGTAGTTGATTTTGAGTTCTCAGGGACAAAATACTGAAACTCTTAGACAGTTTTTTAAGTGACTTTTTTGTTAAAAAAAGAATAGAAAAAAAAAAAGAAAACTAGAAAAGGAAAACAAAACAGGACAAAACAGAACATTTTCATGTAAACAGAAGAACATCAGGGAGGATTCAAAATATATTACAATAAATTTCCAGTTCAAGAAATGATATTTAATACTAGAAGTGATTATGTTCATAGATACACATCTTTTCTTTCCTGTAAATTGTTCTATTGTCTTCTGCTATGTACATTTTATAATTCATTCTTTTAATCCCCCTTTCATCCCTCCCTTCTCTTCCAAGCAGGCTATAGTTAAGCACAGATATAGTTAAATTTACATATGTAGATCTATATACACACATACATACAACCTACCTCATACCTTCCTGCATACACACACACACACACACACACATACACACACACAGAAAAAAATTAACACTCACCACAGACCCACATATATCTATATATGATGCATATTTATATGAATATATATATATGCACCTATATATACACAATATAGAATAGCATTCATACATATCTATACATACTCATACACACATACATAACATATATATTTACGCACACACATGTACCTATATGTAAATATGCATCTACTATAATATTAGTATGACTGACATAATATCATTACTCTTAACTTTTTCTCTCTTGACTTTGTCTAAGATCAGTGATTACTAATCCTATTTTTTTTTCAAATAAATTCTATGCCTGATCCTTATTGTAGTGTTTGTGAAGATCTTTTTGTGCTAAGTCTTTTGCTTTAATTTTGCTTCTTAACTTTCTTTGCTATTACTTAAACCTTTTCCTTCCCTCTCAGACCATCCCTCCCCTCTAATTTCTTAATATATTTCAGATAGTGCTATCTCCTTCATGGTATATATGTAGTAGTACCTATTTAACCCATTCAAAATATGAATAGATTCTCAGAATTTTGAGGCCTCCTCCCTCTCCAATAACTCTGTCTATTCTTCTTCTACACCACATTTGTATAATATAATTACTATTTTTACCTTTTTCCAGCAGGTTTTGATTTTGAGTCAGATGATGCTCAACTCCACTCCAGTCTTTCTTTTGAGCTATCCAATTGCTGATGTCAATCAGCTGATGTAAATATATTTTCATGTGAAAAAGAGAAATAATTGTCCATATTGAATTCCTTGAATTTGATTTTTGATATTGATTCTTATGTTAAAGAATTTGCCTCTATCAAGTTCAGAATTTGACTGAACGTCTTGAAAATCTGCAAGTTTGTTGAATATCCATTTTTTTCATTCAATATTTTGAATAGTTTTGCTGGATATTATATTTTTGGCCATAGGCCTACTTCTGTTGATTGTCAGTAAATATAATTATAGGACCTGTGATCTTTTATTGCATCTGCTTATATGTCCTATATAATTCAAATTAAAGCTTCAGCATACTTGAATTGTTTTTTTTTTTTTTTTAATTTCTTCTTTCTTGAAAATTTTTTCTTTTATGTAGTAGTTTCAAAATTTGGCCATACTATTCCTTTGTGTTTTCCAAAAAGGATTTCTCAGAGGTGTTGATTGGTGTATTTATTTATATTTCTATTTTTCCCTCATTTTTTTTTCATCCCAGGACAATTTTTGTGAATTATTTCTTATATTATTATGTCAAGGTTCTCTTTCTTGTTCACAATTTTTAGGTAGTTCAATTTTTCTTATATTTTTTCTTCTTGATCTGTTCTTCAGATCTTTTGTTTTTCTTATAAGCTATTACATATTTTTTTATTGATTATAAACTGTTTTGTTATATCTTGGCCTCCATAGCTTTATTGGCTTTTCCCTGCCCAATTCTAATTTTCAAAGAGTAATCTTTGAGAATCTTTTTTAATCTTTGAGAATCTGTATCTTCTTTTCTAGTTGATTAACTTTTCTTTTATAACCTTGCCTTTCTTGAATGGACTTTATTTATTTGTTTGTTTGTTTACTTTAGTTTTTCCTCAATATCTCTTATTTGATTTTTAAGCTCTATTTTGGGTTCTTCTATAAATTATCTCTGGGTAGGGAACCATTTAGTGGTAAGCTTCAAGGTAGAAAAAGCTTTTTTTTTTTTTTTTTTTTTTTTTTTTTTTTTTTTTTTTACTTTAGTATTCTTCTCTAAAGAAGAACCATGGCCTTCCCTGTTCCCATGATACATTTTTGTTTGGCTTCTTTTTTCTTTTTTGGTTCTTTTTTTTTTTTTTTAAATGAGAAGTATTAGTGTAAGTACTTCTAATTATGAGGTGGAGAGATGGTGCCTCTAGCTTCACTTCAGCTCTTTCTTTTGACCTGGAACCCCAAACCAAAAGCTCCATCAACCTTAAAGGGCCAGACCCACTGTCTTTGCCTTCACTGGGTATGCTGGTTCCTTTTCACCCAGGTTTGCATCTCTGTAGCACAGATGGGTTTAATGTTCTTAGTCAGCAGGGGTTCATTCAGTCTTCCAGACCTAGACTCCCAATTCCACATGCTGTCTGATATGTGAAAGTTTCTGTGTTACCATCTGCAGCCAACTTGGTGTTTCTGTGGAGCTAGCCTGGATATGTTTGTATTTCATACTGATTATTCCCCAGTTTAGAGTCTTTCTTCATATTTTCTTGCCTTGTACCATAAGGACTCCTGTTCTGCCCTGTCTTCTTGATTTTTCAACATCTATGTTCATCCCAAGGCACAAATTTGTTCTCTTTGTGGGGAAAATCTGGAAAACTCAAAATTTATTGACCTTCCACCGTCTTTCCAGAATCATCCTTTTTATCCAGCTGTTTTGATGATACATCTTTCCAAATCTAGCTAAACTGGTCCTCTCACTATAGACACAGAAGCTTCCTTATTTAGACCTTGCTTGAAATCTTTCTAGCTTTGTAGCATAGGATAGAACTTTCATTCTTTTGAGAAACTTGTGCAGAAGCAGGGATCACTTAAATGCTAGAATGTAAAACTAAAATACAAATAGCATAAATAAAGAATCTGACAATGATGCTACTTAAAGGATAATAGTTATAAAGCACAGAAAAATCTAGACTTAGAATATTTACCTTAACATTATCCTCAATATGTTTTCTTATTTTTTCTTTTTGTTCTAGCTGGTATAGCATAAGTAAAATGTTCTATGTGTCTATATGTGTACAATAAAGTATCCCATTTGAATTAATCTAGCTAGGAAACTGCTTTTCAAATACAGCTATCATACTACAGTGAAAATATTTTAGAGCATAAACAGCATAAACAAACAAAATAAAAAAAAATTATGGTACTGTTTACTAACAGATCTATAATTACAAAATAAATTAACCATGAAATGAAACACTAGGTTTTCTGCAATATTGTTATGAAAGATGGGGTGATTTTTTTTCAAATTAATTTATGAAAAGCTTTGTAAGTGAATTATTGCAAAGGATATTATGATGTTGATTTTTTAAAAAAGAAAACAACAACAGAGGATATATAGATTTGATTCATAAATTTATGTTTGTGTATGCATAATTAAAATACTGAAAAGCAACCATCCGCTTCAAAGGCAGAAAAATAACAGTATGGAGAAATAAATCATAAATGCTGTTAGATGAAGGATTATAAGGGTGATAGATCTGAGGTCTGGAAATTGAAGATTTTTCTTATCTACCAGAAAGGTCAGAACCCTGCAATCTGAAGTTCAGTTCTTAGAAAACAAGTGACAATAACTCTGACCTATTTCCATTTCACTCAGTGCATTACAGTGACCAATTTTGATGTTGATTGGGGTCAAGACATAAGGACTGGGGCACAATGAGTTCTGCTATGCAAAGGATCCCTCACCATATACTCCCAACCCGGAGCCTGTGTAGCTTTGGCATCCTTCCAAGAGGTGGGGAAAAGTGAATTAGCTTTCAGTGAGATCCATGGAAAGAGTTATCATTCTGCAAGCAGGAAGAAAAAAATGACTAGGAAAATGCCCTCATAAAGGAGAAAAATCAAAGCAGTTCCTATAAAAAAAAAAGAGCAAAAAGGACATGAAATAGTGGGAAAGCATTGCTTTTGAAGTCCAAGTTTCATGCTCTACCTCTGTCACTTTTACCCATGTGAGCCTTATGTTCCTTCTCTGAAATGTAAGGAGTTGTGTTAAATGGTCCACTTTCATATTTTACAATTCCAAAATTCCAAGAATGATTTTAATTCTTACAGAAAAAAAATTTAAATTATATAAGCAGTTCAGATAACATAAACCTAAACATGTATTTGTATATACATGCATATATGTATATAAATATATGAGGAAATAAATGTGTGCATTGTACATACATTTATATATTTATTTATCTATAAATATGTATGTGGAGACAAAAATACATATTTACATATTTGCTTAATGTGTATTGTTTGGGTATATGTATGCTTTAAATTGCATTAGAGAAAATTGTCATATATATGTACATATAATCTCAATGACATATTTCATTATATATTTTCTTCTTTTTATCTATATCATTAATATATAACACATGTCCATAAATATCCATATACATGTATATGCATACCTATACATACCTAATAGACAGAAAGATAGATGGATGCATGGATATAAATATAGGTATACACATATATATTTGTATGTATATTTATGCTCCATGCTTTGAAGTTAGGTTCATAAAGATAAAGGTGGATTTATTCTGTACCACCAAATAGTTTATAATACAATAAAAGGATGACAGGTTAAACTAATGATTCTGTTAGTATATGACAAGTACATCCAAACAGAGTTGAATCAAATCCACAGAAAAAAAATTAGGGGAAGGGAACAAGTATTAACTGAACATCTATTATGTGTTAGGTATTGTACTAGGCATTAAAAAACAACAACAGAAAACCTCCTTGATCCTGATAATAACCCTGGGGTGAGAGGGTAGATGCTATTATCTTCATTTTACAGGTAAGGAAACTGAGTCAGACAGAGGTTCAAGCAACTTTGCTTAAGGTCACAAAACTGCTAAGTGAACCTTCCTGACTCAGACCCACCACTTTGTTTACAGAATCACCTACTTCTGTGCAAGCTTACTTCTAAATGAATAATAAGGGAAGACTTCATAAAAAAAGTATCCTAGATAGGCCTTTAGGAAGCAAAACATTTCAAAAGACATTATGTAGGAGAAATGTGTTTAAAGTACTTCCAATGCTCCTCCATCTTTCATTCTAAAAAAGGATTGTTAGTAATCATATCATTAAAATATCTTTCATATTAGTTTCCTATTTCTTTAAAGTCAATTTCCCCTCTGAAATCTCAGAACAAAAAATCTAATCCCTCTTTCTTCTAAATTATTTGAAAGGTTCCATCCAAAAATGTATGGTACAACTCTGATCAATACCTAAATTCTATTCTTTATACCCTCTAAAATTATAGTCACTTCCTTCTAATTTCCTCATAATTTCCATTTCACTAAGTAGTTCATTTTTGTTCAAATTTAAAGCACATCAACAGTTTCCATTTCATTTTATCTGATTTTTGAAGACATTATCATCAAGACATATTAATAATTTATCAACTGCTCTGCTTTTCTAATCTGATGACTGATTAGTAGAAGTCCTACTACTCTCATGTACCTTGATGACAAATTGTATGACTTTTGGAATACAGGGGAGCTGTTGGAATACATGGGAGCCACCTGACAATGGCTGCTGGAGATCCAACCCAGACTTGCAGAATGGATTTTCTCTTGTGATAAGATGATACAAGGAGACAGAGACAGTTGCTGTCTCTCATCAGTCTCCTGGAATTACCCGGACTAAAAAAGTCTTACTGGGGATATTCTTTCTTTCCTTCCCCACAGGTTACCAAAGGTACTCTGGAAGGATCCTTCTCACCAATACCTCTGGTTCTTCTTGTAATTCTTATGCTTCTTTTATCCCATGTTCAGATGCCATATGTTCAGGTAGCTCCTGTGTATTTCCAACAGTTTCTGTTGGAATCTTTACAAACTGCTAACTTATTAGAGAAGATATTTTGGGCCAGAACCTGAAACAAGGTACTAAGTAGAACTAATTAATACAATGCTTGTATTTACACCTTTACTCATTGGAATTCACAAGCATGGGAGATTCACAAAGTAAACTTTGTAACTTTGTGAATTCACACCAACCTTGAAGCTCTGAGGGCCACAACAAATTTTGTCCCAGTTCTAAACATATCTTAGCTATAGATTTCCAGTCATTCGGGGTTAAGATTTCATAAGACAAATTACCTAGTAACATCTTAACATAAGAGGATGTAACTCCATAAAGAGTTCAAAAGAACTTTTAAAATCTTCAGGAATCATTGGATTTCCTAACACAAGATGAGACTGTTTTAGTTCTTGAAAAACCAGCAAGAATCATTGGATTTCTTGAGATGAAAAATTGTTGATGAGACTATTGCAGTGCTTCAGAGCTTACAGGAACTATTGGATTCCTGGAACATGAACTAATGGACAATGGATTCCTTATGGACTATTTCTAGGACTTATGGACATGTATAAATTCTCAGGTTGATTCATGTTATTTGTTACATCACTACTTGCCTGTGTTATATTGCTATGTGCTTATGTGTTTTATGTATTTGCAAGAATCATTGGATTTCTTGAGATGAAAAATTGTTGATGAGACTATTGCAGAACTTAAATTTTCATGTTGATTCATGTTATTTATTACATTACTTCTAGCCTGTGTTATATTGCTATGTGCATATGTAAATTATGTGTAATGCCTCCCATATTGATGGATTTATGTATACCATGTATATCTGTTTCAAAGTTCTGGCCCATATTGATGGATTTAAGTGTACCTGTTTCAAGTGAGCCCCTTCAGAAACCGGCTAATCTGATTTGATTTCCTATTTCTTTTGGTGTTTTCACCTCCCTTCCTGAGGTGTCAAGGAAGGTGTGATCACCTTTTTTGGGAGGGTTCTCACCTCCTTGAGAAGTCAGGGAGGTCATGACCATCCTATGTTCTAAAACAAAAGAAAGGGAGAGATGTTTCAGGTTCTGGTCCAAAATATCTTCTCTAATGAGTTAGCAGTTTGTAAAGATTCCAACAAGTTCCCATGCATCCCAACATATGACAAACTTCCTAAACAAATTATCCGCTACTTCTTGCTTAGTTTTTAATATAATCTTCTTATATATATCTTCTTATTCTTATATATCATATATATATATATATATATATAAATCTTCTCTTTTGTTTGTCTGTTGATTCTTGCCCATATGACCCTTACCTTGTTCATTAATTTCCACAGGGTAATTCTCTTTTTTTATTTAAATTATTCTTTTTGCTCATTTCCACAGTTGTCATGATCATACCACACTGTTCCTCATAGATACCTATGAGATATTATTTACTTTTTTGTACTAAAAGTTAGCTTCACTTTGTATATTAGCCACAATCTCTGCTTTATGGTATAGATGTTTGACTCTCTGAATATTTCATATTCTGCTCCTTTGCCTTATTTTATCCTACAAAATAATAGAATTTCCAGTTACTATTCATTTTCCTTCATTATACATGCTGCTGTCTTCTGTCTCATATTTGCAAGTTTTGCCTCGATAATATTTCCCTCCTTTTTGATTTTCAATTGAATTCCATCTGTATTAGACCAATAAGTTTTCCTGGGGCTCTGCAAACCCATTCCCTCTTTGATCAAAAGTTGAGTATTCTTATATATTGAGCCTTGGTAAACAAAGTCAAAATCCATTCTCCAAAACCATATAAACTCTACTGTTAACATCTTATATTGTTCTTTCTCTTCCAAAATCCCTACCTCCAGACAACAGCTATGATGAAAAATCCACCTGAGATTCAAAGTTCTTAAATAATCACTGATAGAAATGCATACTATCAAAAAATCTAATTGCAATAATAGCAACAACAATAATAATAAATTTTAATTCAACCAAACACATGCTAGTCATATGCTATTTGTAGGGCTTGAAGTTAAGCTCTCACACATATATTAACAGAAATGGATCAGATTTAATAGGCAGGATTTAAAAAAAAATGTTTGGGAAGACAGAAGAAGAGATATAGACAAAGGAAAAGGAGCTACTTGATATGAAGTAAATTGGAAATTTGAGTGGGAGAATAATCAATGGTATTGTAATGCCAGAGAAACTGATCAAGACAGAGATTAGAGACCAATTTAATAGTTTATTAAATGGAGAGATATACTGGGACCAAATGGATCTTGGTCCCAGGGCTGGAGGAGACTATCATCTCAAAGAATCCAGCACTAAGTATTAGACAGCAAACTTTTTTTATAGGATAACAAGAACAATGACATAATGGGGGAAGTACCTGGATGGGGATAATCTAATGGGGGGAGGCACCTAGGATGACATAATGGGAGATACTAGAGAGGCTCCTGATATTCTAATGATGTCTAAAATGGATAAAGACCTTTATCCCATTAAACATTAAGAGGGAATAAGTATAGCCTAAAGTCTAAGATATAAGACTTTTATCCTATCAAACATTAAGAGGGAATGGTTATAACCTGAGGCAGAGTAACTAAATCAAACATTAGGAGGGAAAGGTTATAACTTGAGGCAGATAGGACAATGGGGAACCGAGGTCAGGACATCAAAAGGGAACTGTGGCACAATAGCATGAGATCCCAGAGAAGATGTGAGGGTATTAGCAAGTGAACAGGTATAGGAGTTAGCCTTGGCAATAAGAAAATAGACTGAATACCCTGAAAAGAAAATACTTTATAGTGAAGGATAAAAAGATGGCAAAGACTTAATACATTGTTTCATTTTTTTTTCTAATTGTTTCCTCTGTGTTAATCTCAATCATTTTATTTCTCAACTGTAAACATAAAAATCACCATGCAAATATATTTTGCCTCTATGTGCTCTATAATCAGTTTCTTAAACTGTAGTTTGCAACCCCATATGGGGTCCTATAACTGAATGCCAATTATGATTTGTTATCAATAAATGTTTGCCTAATTTATATACTTATGTACCCGAGGTCATGTAAAAAATTTCTTGGGCAAAAAAGGGTCATGAGTGGAAAAAAGTTTAAGCAACCCTGTTGTATAATACTTCAATCAAAGTTAACTACAAAGGAGCAGGGAATAGGGTCTACTCCTGTGATTTCATTGGTATCTAGTAGTCTCAGATGAGGAAATTCCAACTATATCAGTTAATCCCTTTTTGTTATTTTTAGTCTTAGGCAGTTACTAAAAGGACTGCAAGCTTAAGTCATTATCTTGAATTTCACACAGGTATTATGCATGAAATTGGGGACTTAAACCCAGGTTTTCTGTCCATTATATCATAGCTGCCTAATTAAGGCTTACTATGATCTTCATTCTGTCATTTTCCCTACACTATCTATTACGGATGAAATAAAATTTCACGTCTTTCAGACTTCTGAATTCAAGGTCCCCTGATGTAACATAATATTTTTGGGAATAAGAGTGAGCACCTGGTTTGATGCTCTAGATGCATTATGGTTCAATAAACTTAATTAGCTTATCTCAAACACCCTCCAGGAACTAAATACTGACTATCACTGATCTCACTGGGCTATTGAGAGAGTTCACACAGAATAAAGCAAATAATAATGTTAATGATGATGGTAATGTCACCACTAAAGATCTACTCCTATGCTAAAATCATAGTGCAAAAGTGACCTTGGGTTATCAAAAGTTATTTTAGTATAATTTTTACTTATATTTAGTTAAAATATAGATTTTAGTTATATTTATTGAAACCATAACTTTTCGTAAATTTTACCAAATAGGAAGGACTGTGAATATAATCTTATCATAGACCAATTATGATATGGTAGCAGGATCAATTATGTACATCTCAGAGGAATGAATACAGGATTTAACTACTAGATATTAGATGATTTTTCAGACCATAGCAAGTAGATAATCAAGTTCTTAAGAGAAGAATGGGCCATCATTTGGACCATTGGAGACTATAGTCACACAATGAAATCAAAGATTGTTATAGCTTATTACTCATATTGTTCTTCAATATTGAGGAGTAAAAAAAAATTGAAATACAAATTCCCAAAAGACAAGATGCTGCTTCAAAATATTAGAACAAATTTGAGGTATTTTATTGAAGGGATATAAGCATATATCTTTATATATGCATACAGTATAAATATATAGACATTTATACATACACATATATAACAGATACACAAATCTGAAAAATCTAAGGACATAGAGTATAACTAAAGATGAAGATGGGCATTAAGCCAGAATTTCTAAGCAAAATTTTTTCCTTTAACATTCTGAGGAATTCACTCACACCAAAGATGACTGTCTTTTCAAGTAGATTCTGTGGACATATATAAGGGATGCTGGGGGAAATTGCAAAGGACTCTACAAAATGAGAAAAGTATCTCTCCCCCAAAAAGCCACATTTGTTTTTTCAATATTACCAATCTATATTTTATACTCCTCTTTAACCTTGGTACTTTTATTTGGAAGGCACATTAATAAATAGTTCAAAAATATCTTATCTCAGCAGAATTCAAGAATAGGCTAAGGCTAAAAGTAGCTCTTCCTTTTATTCATAAGCTTTATATTGAGGATAGAGGATTCCTTAAGGCTAAAGGGATCCAAAGGGAATTGTAAATAGGTAAAATGTGTAGAAAGATGCCTCATACAACTCTTCTGATTTGTGACAAACTCTGGTGGCTTTAGGGAAATATCACAGCTGAAGTTGATCTTGGATGAGAAAACTTTGCTGATGATGAGTATTGGACTGAAATTTATTGTTTGACAATTATTTACATAAAGTCCATATTTTTTCCCCAAAATTTACTTTACACCTTGTCTTCCAATCAATCTATCACATGTGCTTTACACCTGTTCTGTTTCCCCATTTTTATCTGCCAGAGAAAGTGAAATTTTTGGAGTGAATTTCAATACATATATATAGTGAAATTATGGCATGTCCAGTTAGAAAATTTCTAATAGACATATTTGGCTAGAATGTAGACTACATAAAGGAAGATAATGGGAAATAAACCTAGAACAGTAGGTTGGAAAGAGATTTCTGGAGTGCATTAAATATTGCACTCTAGAGCAGAGGTGTCAAACACATTGCTGGAAAACCACAAGCAGTCCATAACATTCTAGATTGTAAATCAAACTAGATTAAAATGCATTTGAAATATATTTATCAAAAATTTTTGAAAATACAAAAAATATATTTGTATTTTAATATTAAGCCAATAGGTCTCATGGGGAATACTTATGTATGGATTAGTGGACCTCATTTTTATTTGAGTTTGAAACCACTTCTCTAGAGAAGGGATTTTTAAACTTTTTGGATGTGCAGTGCATGAAACCAACAAATCTCTTCACAGTAATTTTTAAATGCATAAAATAAAATGCACAGTTCTGCAAAGGAAAATAATTTTATTTAAATACAGTTATCAAAACATATATTTTCTAAAGTTTAGTGATCTCAGATTAGTAAATCCTACACAATAGCTTGTCCACTATTCAATAAGCAATAAGAAACTATTCAAATGTCGAGTTGTTATTTTCTCCACAAGCATGGAATATACATAGTATGATCTGTGTAGTACATATATTAGAAAGAAAATGTTTATATACTTCAATACCAATTTTGATGAACCTATTCCTTCTTCATAAAATACAGGCTTCTTGACCACATTTACTTAGGAATCACAGCTCTCATAATGTCAGTGATACTTTTAGTTTCTTGTTTATGTTTTCTAGATATCAAACTTCTAGAAAGGAAAAGATCACTATTCTATACATAAGCTTTCCTAAATGTTGCTTGTTGACAGTTTTAATGTTACCTATGTTTTAATGGATTTTTCTTTTGCTAAATATTTCCCAATTCTCTTTTAATGTGGTTCAGGCCATGCTTTGGAGCATTATAAGTTGTATGTGTCTGTAGGCCATCTATTTGACACTTCTACTCTGTATCACCTCTTCTGTTACCTAGTTTGAACTTTTTTTAAGTGTTTATTAACACTTGAAATTATGAATTTCATAATTATTTCCTTCTTGGATATTATTTCCTGTGAGTTATAGGTACTCTCTATTTATAGTATTTTGTTGTCATGCTACACTTATGTCAAACTATTTTAACAGGTTGTTTTGTGGGCACCATTTTTTTTTTCATTTTTAACTTAGTCATTTTGATTAAAATCATTAATCTCAAGTATTTCTTAACCATGTCTCATTAGAAAAACTCTATCCATAACAAAGAACCATTTTCCCTATAAAATGGACAGGGAATCCAAATTCTGTTCTTTACTACCTTATTTTTTACCAGTTGCTCACTTAAGCTTCCTTTCTATTCTAAAGAAATTATATTTATTCTACAGCAATCATAAAAATATAGCTTTTACCAATAAAGTTTTTATCTCACCCAGGACTTCAAAAAACATAATAAAGCTTCATAAATGCCTTCTTGACATATTTGTCAGAAGTTTTAGTATCTTAATCTCTTGTAGAGTCACACATTAAGTGACAGAGATGGAATTTGAACTAGTCTTCCTCTTCTGGCCCACAGATTCAGAGATCTACCCAAAGTGCCATGATGATGCTTTTGAATTACTCAATCCATATATATATATATTTATATTTATATTTATATACTTATGTGCCCAAGGTCATAATAATTGTTTGTTATTATTATTATTATTTTTTGCTGAGGCAATTCGGGTTGCATGGCTTGCCCAGTGTCATACAACGTGGAAGTGTTAAATGTCTGAGGCCAGATTTGAACTGACATTAGGGCTGGTGCTCTATGCAATACAACATCTAGCTGCCCCTCAATCCACACATATAATTTAAATCCCATAGAAAATTAATAATTAGTTTGTCCCAGAACAAGACAAAAAGAAGAATGTATATCAATTCCATCTAATTGTGTAGAGATTACAACAAATACAAACTGGCAAAGACCACTCTATATTTTTCCCTCCTTCATGTCAAATAACAAAACTTACCTTTAATATATTTTCACTTAATGTTATTTTTCCAATTACATGTAAGAATTGTTTTCATAATTCATTTTTATTAAAGATTTTTATTATTCAAAACATAGTCGTGACAATTCTTCAACATTAGCCATTGCAAAATCCTGTGATCCAATCTCCCCCCCCCTTCCTCCATACCCTCCCTTAGAAGGCAAGTAGTCTAATATATGTTAAAATGGTAGAAATATATGTTAAATCCAATATATGCATATATATTTATACAATTATCATGCCACACAAGAAAAAAAGTGAAACAAAATAAAATGCAAGCAAACAACAACAAAATGAGTGAAAATGCTATGTGGAAACTGCTCAGTTGCCATATTCCTCTCTCTAAGTGTAAATGGCTGCCTTCATCACTGAACATTTGGAATTGGTTTGAATCATCTCAATTGAGAGCCATGTTTATCAGAATTGATCATTATGTAATCTTGTTATTGCTGTGTATAATGATCTCCTGATCCTGCTCATTTCACTTAGCATCAGTTCATGTAAGTCTCTCCAGGACTCTCTGAAATTATCTTGCTGGTCATTTCTTACAAGACAATAATATTCCATAACATTCATATACCATAACTTATTCAGCCATTCTCCAATTTATGGGCATCCATTCAGTCTCCGGTTTCTGGCTACTACAAAAAGGGTTGCCTAAAACATTTTTGCCCATATGGATCCCTTTCCCTCTTTTAAGATCTCTTTGGTATATAAGCCCAGTAGAAATACTGCTGTATCAAAGGGTATGCACAGTTTGATAATTATTTGAGCATAGTTTCAAATTGCTCTGCAGAATGATTGGATCCATTCACAGTCCCAACAACCATGTATCAGTGTCCCACTTTTCTTACATCCCCTCCAACATTTATGATTATCTTTTCTTATCCTCTCATCCAATCTCACAGATATATAGTAGTATCTCAGAGATGTCTTAATTTTCATTTCTCTGATCAATAGTGATTTGGAGCACCTTTTCATATGCCTAGAAATAGTTTAAATTTCTTCATCTGAAAATTGACTGTTCATATCTTTTGACCAGTTATCAATTAGAAAATGGCTTAAATTCTTATAAATTTGAGTCAATTCTCTATATATTTTAGAAATGAGGCCTTTATCAGAACCTTTGAGTATAAAAATGTTCCCCAGTTTATTGCTTCCCTTCTAATCTTCTCTGTATTAGTTCTGTTTGTACAAAAACTTTTAAACTTAATATAACCTAAATAATCTATTTTGTGATCAATAATGGATCTCCAGTTCTTCTTTGGTCACACATTCTTTCCTTCTCCACAGATCTGAGAGGTAAACTATGCTATGTTCTTCTAATTTGTTTATAATATCATTCTCAATGTCTAGATCATGAGCCCATTTCAAACTTATCTTGGTATACATTGTTAGGTGTGGTTCCTAGTTTTTGCCATGCTAGTTTCCAATTTTCCCAGCAGTTTTTGTCAAATGGTGAATTCTTATCCCCAGAGCTAGGGCTTTGGGTTTTTCAAACAATAGATTACTATAGTCAATGACTATTTTGTCCTGTGAACCTAACCTATTCCACTGATCAATTATTCTATTTCTTAGCCAGTACCAAATGGTTTTGATGACAGCTGCTTTATAATATAGTTTTAGATCTGGTACAGCTAGACTACCTTCATTTGTTTTTTTCCCCATTAATTCCTTTGAAATGCTTGATCTTTTTTTATTCCAGATGATTTTTATTGTTATTTTATCTAGGTCAGTAAAATAGTTTCTTGGGAGTTTGATTGGTATAGCACTAAGTAAATAGATTAATTTAGTTTGTATTTTCATCTTATATTTGTTTGACTTATCCAAGAGCACTTCATATTTTTCCATTTGTTTAGATCTGACTTTATTTGTATGGAAAGTGTTTTGTAGTTTTGCTCATATAGTTCCTGACTTTCCCATGGCAGATAGATTCCCAAATATTTTATAGTATAGATCTCTTCCTATTGGATTTTGTTAGTGATGTATAAAAATACTGATGATTTATGTAGATTTATTTTGTATCCTGAAACTTTGCTAAAGTTGTGAATTTTTTCTAATAATGTTTTAGTTTGATCATCTAGGGTTCTATAAGTATACCATCATATCATCTGCAAAGAGTGATAATTTGTGTTCCTCATTACCACCTCTAATTACTTTCTCATTACCTACTTTAGTCTTTTTCTTCTCTTATTGCCAAAGCTAGTATTTCTAGTACAATATTAGATAGTAATGGCATTTCACCCTTGTTCTCATTGGGAATGGTTTTAGTTTATCCCCATTACATTTGATGCTTGCTGATGGTTTTAAATAGATGCAACTGACTATTTTGATAAAAAGTCCATTTATTCCTGTTCTTTCTAATGTTTTTAATAGGATTGGTTGTTAGATTTTCTCAAATGCTTTTTCTACATCTATTGAGATGTCATATTATTTTTGTTAGTTTGGTTATTGATACAGTCAAGTAGGCTAAAATTTTCCTAATATTGAACCAACCCTGCATTCCTAGAATAATTCTTACTTATTCATGGCATATTATCCTGGGGATGACTTTCTACAATCTCTTTGCTAATGTTTTGTTTAAGATTTTTGCATCAATATTCATTAGGGGAAATTAGTCTATAATTTTCTTTCTCTGTTTTCAATTACCTGGTTTAGGTATCTGTATCATGTTTGTGTCCTAAAAGGAATTTGGTAGGAGTCCTTTTTCCCCTATTTTTTCAAATAGTTCATATAGTATTGGAGCTAATTGTCCTTTATATGTTTGGTAAAATTCACATGTAAATACATCTGGTCTTAGAGATTTTTGTCTTACAGAGTTGATGAGTAGCTTGTTCTATTTATTTTTTAAAATGGGACTATTTAAGTAATTCATTTCCTCTTCTGTTAATCTAAGCAATATATTTTTTTGAAGGTATTCCTCCATTTCAGTTAGGTTACAAATTTATTGGCATAAAGTTGGACAAAATATTTCTTAATTATTGCTCTCATTTCCTCTTCTCTGGTGGAAAGTTCTCCCTTTTCATTTTTGAGAATGACAATGTGATCTCCCTTTTTCCTTTTTCTAATCAAATTAACTAAAGATTTATCTATTTTCTTGTTTTTTTTTCCCATAAACCAACTCTTTCTTTTATTTGTTAATTCAGTAGTTTTTTTTTTTTTTTTAACTTTCAATTTTATTTATCTTTTTTTTTTTTCTTTTTAGAATTTCAAGTTTGGCATTTGATTGGGTTTTTTGATTTGATCTTTTCCCAGCTTTTTTTTTTTTTTTTTTTTTTTTTTTTTAGTTGCAAGCCCAATTGATTGATCTTCCCTTTCTCTATTTTATGTAAGTAAGCATCTAGAGTTATAAAATTTCCCCCTATTACAGCATTGGCTGCATCCCACAAATTTTGATATGTTGTCTCATTATTGTCATTCTCTTGGTTGAAATTATTAATTGTGTTTATGATTTGCTGTTTCACCCATTCATTCTTTAGGATGAAATTATTTAATTTCCAATTACTTTTCAGTCTATTTTCCCCTGGCCTTCTATTAAATATAATTTTTATTGCATCTTGATCTGAAAAAAAATGCATTTACTATTTCTGCCTTTCTGCAATTCACTTTGAGGTTTTTATTTCCTAATATATTATCAATTTTCATATATGTTTAATGAAGTGCCAAGAAGAAAGTGTACTCCTTTCTGTCTCCATTCCATTTTCTCCAAAGATCTGTCGTCATAACTTTTCTTATATTTTGTTTGCCTCTTTAATTTCTTTCTTATTTATTTTGTGGTTTGATTTATCTAGTTCTGAGAGAGCAAGGTTGAGATCTTCCACTCTTATAGTTTTGCTGTCTATTTCTTTTTTGGAGCTCTCTTTACTTCTCCTATAGGAATTTAGAATTTAGATTCCATATGTACCACTTGGTGCATATATGTTCGGTATTGATATTGCTTCTTTATGTATGATACCCTTTAGCAAGATATAGTTTCCTTCCTTATCTCTTTTAATTAGATCAATTTTTGCTTTTTTCTTGATTTGAGATCAGGATGGCTACCTGTGTTTTTTTTTTTTTTTTTTTTTTTTTTAATTTCACCTGAAGCACAACAGTTTCTGCTCCAGACTTTAATCTTTACTCTCTATGTATCACTCTTTTTAAAATGTGTTTCTTTTAATGTAAACAACATATTGTAGGGGTGTGGCTTTTGATCCAGTTTACTATCTACTCTTGCTTTATGGGAGAGTTCACCCCATTCACATTTACAGTTAAAACTACAAATTCTGTATTTTCCACCATCTTATTTAGCACAAATTACACTTTTCTCTTTCCTTTCCCCTTTCCTCCTCCCTAGTATTTTACTTATGAGCAAAACTTGCCTCAAGCAGCCCTCTCCCTTTATAGCCCCTCTCCCTTTCTTATACTTTTCCCTTATTATTTCTGTTTTTCCTTCTATTAGCCTACCCTTTCCCTTTTCTCCTTTCCCCTTCTCCTTTACTATAAGGTGAGAGAAGTTTCTCAGTGAAACTAAATATGTACAGCATTCTTTCTTTGAGCTAAATCTAATGAAAGTAAGATTCACAGAATGTTCATCCCTCTCCTTTCTTTCCTTCAATTATAATAGTTTTCTTTGCCTCTTCTTGAGATGCAGTTTACCTCTTTTTACCTCCATGTTCCCCTTTTTCTGGTATAATCCCCTTTTCACCTTTAGTTTTTTTAAATTATAATAGTAAAATCAAATTATGCATGCACTAGTTATGTATATCCATACGAGAGATAAAGTTCTCAATAGTTCTTTTCTTATTACCTTTTATGCTTCTCCTGAGTTTTATATTTGGAAGTCAAATTTTTTGTTCAATTATGGTCTTATTATCAGAAATAAATGTAATTCACCTGTTTCATTGAATGTCTATCTTCTTCCCTGGAAGATAATATTCATTTGGTTGGTTACTTATTCTTGATTGTAATTCAAGTATCTCTGCCTTTCAGAATATCAGATTCTAGATTCTTCAGTCCTTTAAGGTGGAAGCTGTTAGGTCCTGGATAATCCTTATTGTAGTTCATTGGCATTTGAATTGTTTTGTTTGTTTGTTTGTTTGTTTGTTTTGTCTGGCTGCTTGTAATATTTTTTCCTTGGTTCAATATTTTTGAAATTTAGTCACAATATTCCTTGGAGTTTTGATTTTGGGGTCTCTTTCAGGAGGTGTTCAGTGAATTCTTTCAATGGCTATTTTACTTTTTGATTCTGTGAAATCAGGGTGGTTCTCTTTGATGATTTCCTGAAAAATAATGCCTAGGTTCTTTTTTTCATCATAATTTTCAGGAAGTTCAATAATCTTTAGATTATCTCTTCTAGATCTATTTTCCAGGTCAGTTGTTTCCCCAAGTAGGTATTTTACATTTTCTTCTATTTTTTTTTTTCTTTTCTTTTTTTTTTTTTTTTTTTCTTTTTTTTTTTTTTGGCGGGGGTTTTGCTTCACTATTTCTTGATGTCTCATTGAGTCATTCATTTCCATTTTTTTCAGTTCTGAATTTTAGTGAATTATTTTCCTCATTTACATTTTTAAAGTTCTTTTTGTATTTGTTCAATTGAATTTTTAAATGATTTGTTTCTATTTATGTTTTTTTTTTTTAATTTCACAAATTCTGTTTTTAAGGATTTATTCCTTTTTCCATTTTACAAATTCTGTTTTTCAGGAGGTTGTTTTCTTTTTCAATTTTGTCAGTTCTATTTTTAAGGAGTTATATGCTTTTTCCATTTCACTAAGTCTATTTTGTAATGAGTTTTCTTCAATTTCTCTGTTGCCTTTTCCTAACCCTCTTGTTAAGTTCTGCCTTTCTTTTGCCATTTTTCTTCCAGCTCTCTTTTAAGATCCTTCATCATTTCTTCTAGATGGGGACTGATTTACATCACTCTTTAGGGCTTCATCTGGAGATGATCTGTTTTTAGTCTCCTCAGCATTTGAAATCTATTCTTCTTTTTCACCATAAATACTATGATCAGAATTCTTTTTGCTTTTTTTTTTCAATTAAAAAAAATTGAGATCTGCTTTTAGGCCAAAGGAGATTGTTGAAGCTTCCTCTACAAGTGGCAATAACTGTGCTGACTGACTTCAGGTGCTGGGTGGGTATGGCCAGGTCTCATGGAATTCTGGCATTTTCTGGTTCACTATTTACCTTTTGTGTTTGTGTTAGATGTTTTATACCTTCTCTGCTGATCTAATGGTTTGAATCCAGGGCAGAGTAATCAGCACTGTTGTAGAATGCTCTCCATCGGAGTGGAGCCCGTACCACCCTGGGTCTGTGCACTGTCTACACTGGCACCTGTGCTGGGCCTGCTTGTGCTTGGCCTGCATCCCTCCATGCCTGATTGAAATAGATCTTTCTTGGAGAGCTTCAAAATTATCCTTTACTGGTAATTTGCTACACTCCCAATATTTGTGTATTCTGTTAGTCAAGAACTAATTCAGAGACTGGATTTTCTAATTAGTCTGAGGGCCATGGAAGAAAGTCATAAGAAAAATGTGTGTCCTCTCCCCCATCTTGGCTCTGCCCATCTCATAATTCATTTTTGTATGATTTTGAGTTCCATATTTTTCTCTCTCTCCATTCCATCTCACCTTCTAAAAACAGCAATCAAAGTGAAATAGGTTCCACATGTACAATCACATTAAACATATGTCCACATTGGTCATAGTTTGAAAGAAAAATCAGAATAAAAAGGGAAAAAAAAAACATTGGAAATGGAGGGGGAATGGGAAATAATATGCTTCAATCTGCATTGACTTCATAGTTCTTTGAATATGGGAAGCATATTCCATCATGAGGGAATTATTTTGAATTGATGTATTGTTATGAAGAGCTAAGTAAATCATAGTCGATTATCACATAATATTGCTGTTTCTATGTATCATGTTCTGATTTTGCTCATTTCACTCAGTATCAGTTCATGTAAACATATAGAGAACTGAATTAGATTTGTAAGAATACAAGTATCTTCATTAATGGTTAAGTAATTAAAGAATATTAACAGGCGGTTTTCAGATGAAGAAATACAAACTATCTAAAGTAATATGGGAAAATGCTCTAAATTAACATTGATTGGGAAAAAAAAAACAAATTAAAATAACTCTGAGATATCATCTTACACCTATCAGATTGGCTAATAGGTCAGAAAAGGAAAACTATAAATGTTGTTCAAGATTTTTCTGAAATCTGCCTGCTTCTACTTAAAAAAAAAATAGCATTTCAGCACACTTGTACACCATGGATTGTTCAGACATTCTCCAAAGGAATGGAATCTCAACAATATCAAATTCTATTCCAATACAAAAAGAGTTGTTATAAATATTTTTGTACATGTAAGTCTTTTTCCTTTTTTATGAACTTTTGGTGATAAAACGTAATAGTGGTATTGCTGGATTACAGACGGCTAGAACTCTGGAAAAGTATACTTCAAATAAGGACACTTAGAACAGAGTGTTTACTCAGTGTGATTGGTGAGATAATGGTTCTCTAGTTTATGTATATTTAGGACTTAGTATGGCAATGTATGATTCTACAATTGACACATGCTCAGAGTGTTATAGTGATGTAATTGTACTGAAAAATTTAAAGGCTGAGAGGACTGGAAATTAGATATTCTATCTTTAACCATCCTCCTGGTGGTTTTCCTGCCCCCTGTGCTCCTCCACTAAGATCAAGGCCAATCCTGAGATGCTCCAGAAAGCTAGCCTGGACATTACATTTTGGTGTCCAAATGTGAAGCACTGAAACAGTACACTACATTTTGAGGCTCTGGATATAAAGACTTACACTCAGCAGTTTGATTTTCACAGTCATAAGCTCAGTGGAGAAGTCCCTGTGACGTGGAAATAGGATGAGTACAAAAATAGACAAGCAAGAAACTTTGGCAAGGGCTACACTAGTCACTTTCATTTTTCAGCTGAAATGAACAAATACTAAGAAAAGATCCTTCCCCATCCCAAGGGAAGTGTGTGGAATGCATAGTTAGGTTAACAAAGAAGGCAACTTGGTAACATGGAAGCAGATCACTGGACTCTTAAATATATTAGAGTGCATGTCTCCTTGGCTATCTAAGGAAGAAAAATTAGAGCCAGATATGTGGAAACTAGTGGAAGAGCAACTAACTGAGGATATATATATATATATATATATATATATATATATATATATAACATACTTTTACTCTCTATGTATCACGATGTATTTGATTCAATTCCTGAGGAAACATATATATATATATATATATATATATATACAACATAATACAATTGTCTTTAAGGAATCCCACAAGTTTTAAAATAAAGAAAAATTCTAATGTGAATAGCCAGACAAGGAAGTGTGAGAAGAAAGAGCAGTAGGGGGAATAGTATTTTAGTTAGAGAGTTGGACAAGAAAGAAATAACTTAAGGACAGTGCTGATGAGCTTAAAGAGTGTGGTGCTTCTCACTTTCCCAGCTCAGTTTCACTTCTGCCTACACCCAAGCAGGTCTACCCTTAGGGCATTCCCCATATCCTGACCCTCCCCCCTCAATTTCCCCTTGGTAGGTGGAGGGAGAAGGAGAAGGGGAGGGGCAGTAACACCATCAGCACCACCCATAAAGCAGTTTTGTCCATTCCCTTATGACATGTTTACAAAAGATATTAGTTCAAGCTAAAGAGGAAGGACAGGATACATTTCATTTGAAAATAGAAGCATATCCTGTGATTGAAGAGTTTGACTCTTCCTGTCAAGAAAAAAGAAGATACACTCCTTTTAATCTGGAAAGTATCAAATATCTGAAAAAGGCTTGCACTCTGTGGGTCTACATCATCTTATGTTATGATGGTATTACAGAATTTAGCTTATGAAATTTTAATCCCTAGTGATTGGACATCTATAGCAAAAACATGTTTAGAATCTGGACAAAACTTGTTATGGCTTTATGAGTATAGTGAACTCTGCAGAATACAAGCCCACTGATATAGGCAACCTGGAGTTAATATATCAGTTATCTTTGAACAACTAGCAGGTTTAGGTCCTTAGGTAGACATTTAAGAGCAGATTAGTTACCTTGTAGCAGCATATGAGTAAACTGCTTCTGCTGCTATTAAAGTATGAGGCATCCTCCCAGGATGAAAAGATAGAGGAGAAGCCTTCGCGAAAATAGCACAAGGTCCAAATGAACCCTTTGCTGATGTTGTGGGACCATCTGCAGACAGCTGTCATATGAACTATTGGTGAAAATGCAGCAACAGAAATTATGATAAAATAACTTGCTAGAGAAAATGCTAATGAGGTTTGTACAAGAATTATACTAGAACTACTCAAGGATGCTATTTAGAGGAGATCATAAGATGATGTGCAACAGCACAAGTATTTTTTATATTCAGTCTATAATGAAGGCTTTCCAAGATCTGAACATGGGAAGACAGGATCTCTTTTGACAAGGGACTTTCAGAGAGACTCATCAATGCTTTCAATGTGGTAAAATAGAGCATCTAAAAGCTAAATGCTGGCATAAAATACAGGGTGGGAGAACAAGACCCAAAACTTCATGTCAAAATGCAACAAAGTCTTCCATTGAACATCAGAATGTAGATTGATTCAGGGAAACAGGAAATGAGGCTAAACTCCAAGGTCCCAGGCAAAAAAAACAAACAAACAAACAAACAAACAAACAAACAAACAAAAAAAAAAAACACTTGGAACTTGATGGCAGCCAATGCTACACCCAGAGAGTCTTTAGAAGTTCAATACTCTGACATCATCAATGAGCTGAGAAGCAAGCTGATGGGACAAAGATATTACAATTGGGGAGAATAGAATTTTATGCAGCTGGGATGACTGAGATATCACCTGGAAAGGTGAAATCTGTTCCTCTCCAGCCTAGCGATCCTTTGCCTCCAGGCACAGTAGGGTCCTGAGAATGCTTACAAAACAGTGTCTATCCATACATGAATTTGGGAAATTAGGGAATGTGTAGCTAATATCCCAGTCACTAATACAGGTAGACAATGTGTGACTTATAATCTAGGAGAGGTAGTAGCATCAGGTTTACTAAACATACTCCTAATAGGCAATTTGGTGATGTTTATCCAAATTTTGACTCTCGACAACAAAATCCAGGAATTTTCTGGATTGCAGCTGTTATAGCTGACCATCCTATGCTCACTATCTATGTAAATGGTATATCATTGAATTGGTTGGTAGACACAGGTACAGATTGGACAGTCATTAGAGTTGATAGTTGGCCCATTTGATTTTGAGGTTTTTAATGCTCTAACACATGATTATTATTTTTTTTTGTATCAGTTGCATGAACCACTGAGAAAAAAGTAAACTCCTTTATGTCTCCATTCAATTTTCTCCAAAGATCTTTCATACTTAACTTTTCTAACATGTTATTTATCTCCTTAATGTCTTTCTTTTTTGTTTTGTGGTTCGATTTATCTAATTCTGAGAGAGCAATGTTGAGATCTCCCATTAGTATAGTTTTGCTGTCTATTTCTTCTCAGCTTCTTTAGGAATTTGGATGCTATACCAATTGTGCATATATGTTTAATATTGATGTTGCTTCATTATCTATTGTATCCTTTAGTAAAATACAGTTTTCTTCCTCATCTCTTTTAATTAGATCTATCTTTGTTTTTATTTGATCTGAAATCAGGATTGCTACCTCTGCAAGAACAAGACCCCAAACCTTATGTCAAAATGCAACCGTCTTCCATTGAACATTGAACATTGAATAGATTGATTCAGGGAAACAGGAAGCGAGGCTAAGTTCCAAGGTACCAGACCAAAAAACACTTGGAGCTTGATGGCAGCCAATGCTACACCCAGAGAGTCTTTAGAAGTTCAGTACTCTGACATCATCAATGAGCTGAGAAGCAACCTGATGGGGGAAAGATATTACAATTGAGAAGAATAGAATTGTATGCAGCTGGAATGATTGAGATATCCCCTAGAGAGGTGAAATCTGTTCCTCTCCAGCCTATAGAGGCTTCCAGGCACAGTAAGCTTGACCATTTCAGCTCCTGCGAGTGCTTACAAAACAGTGTCTACCCATACATTGATTTGGGAAACTAGGGAATGTGTAGCTAATATACAGTCCCTAATACAGGTAGATAATATGTGACTTATAACCCAGGAGAAGTAGTAGCATCAGCTTTACTGATATACACTTCCAATAGGCAATTTGGTGATATTTATCCAAATTCTGAGCTCACTAGATGCTAATTCCTTCTTTCCCAAGGTTTTGGCTCTGTAGCACAGTTGGATCTAGTGTTCCAAAGCAGCTTCACTCAGTCCTCCCAGACTCACACTTCAATTCAACAAGTAGTCATGAAAGTCTCTGTGCTTCCTGCTGAGGCTCCAGACACATCCAGATAGGGCTCAAGAAGCCTAGTGAAAAGTCTTTCTTTAGATCTTCTTGGTTTGTATCAGGAGAACCACTGTTCTACCCCGTCTTTTTGATTTTTCATCAGTCAATGTTTACCCTGAGGCACAAAAAAATATGTACTCCTTCATCTTCCTGGAATCCTCTCCAGGAGTTATTTTTATTAGCAATTTTTTAAACCTTTTTTTTTTTTTTTTCCATTTGGCTAATTATTTTTAACAGTGTTATTTTGTTCCATATATTTTACTTCCTTTAATCTCCTTTACCAAACCATTAATTATCTTTTCATATTTTTAATTGCCCTCATTTCTTTTTTTAAAATTTGTTTTCTACCAGTCTCTTTTATTTTAAATTTTTTTTTAAAGTTCTTCCTGGAATTTGTGTTGATTTTGTGAGAAATTCACTTTTTCTTTCCTTTCATTCTTTGCTAGTAGTTACTTTGACAAGGTTGTCTTCTGATTTTGTCTTGATATTTCCTCTCACCTTGATAGTTTCTATGTTCAGGGTTTTTGTTTGTTTGTTTTTGGTGTCTGTTCATTTTTCCCTGACGTAACTTTCTTGACTTTATGTTGAAGTTGTATATTTTTCTCAGGAAGGTGTCATGGCCCAAAATTTGAAGCTTTTTTTTTTTTTTTTCACTGCTTTTTTCAGAGCTAGTTCTGGTGCTTTGGAAGTTTTTGATGTTTCCAAGTTATGTGATCCAGGGAAATGTGTGATTACTGCACATTGTGCAGTATGAGAGCAATCAATATTACTTTTTAGGGACCTATTTCTTTGCGATTGAAAGTGATATTCTCCTCAGGGCCCGTCTCCCTTATGACTGAAAGTAATACCTCTCTTGAGGATTCCCGATCTTTTGTGACTACAAAAGATACTGATCCCCAGGGACCACACTATCTTGGGACAACAAATCATCCTCTCCTCTCTGGAATTCTTACCAGGACATAGGTATAAATGGTGAAGTAGCCAAACAATGCCTTGCTTTATACCCAGTGTTAGCACAGAAATCTCCTGTAGTCCTTCTCTGATTAGATGCCTTATTCTCTCTGATATAACAGCTCCTGAATTTGCTATTGTTGCTACACCACTCTTAAAATCCACCCTTGTCTTACCATCACATGGTCTCTAGGCCAGCCCTCATCTCAACAAGACCTTTCCTTCCAACCTCCTAAGTTATCTTGGTCCAGAAAAAAAATGTTTCTCTTCAACTTTCCATTGGTCCTGCCACTCAAAAATTTTATTTGAGGAATTATTGTTGGAAGAGGATATTATGTGAACTTGGGTACTTCCTCTATTCCAATATCTTAATTCTGTCCCCAGAAATCTAACAATAAACAGCAATATAAAAGAATTCTTTAAATCACTGATCATAAGATTAATGTAAATTAAAACAGTCATCAGCCTTCGCTTCATATCCTGTAAGCTGGCCAAAAAATAAGAAAGATGGGATTATTCAATTCTGAAGGAATTAAAGAATGTAGTTTCATTCTTCATTGTTGTTAGAAATATAGAACAGTAAAAACATATTGGAAAAGAATTTAGTATTATTTCAATAAAATGACTAAATTTGACCCAGAGATTCCATTCCTAGGCTTATATCTCAAAGATGCCATTGACAATAGAGAAAGTTACCATTAAAGATGAAAATGTTTATGACTGTGCAAACAAAGCATATGCTCATTGATTGAGAAATAGTTAAGCAAACATCTTGTGTGAACATAATGGTATTGAGCTTTAAGAAAGGAGTAATATAATGAATATAAAAGATCATACCAAGATCTGCACCACAGGGTTGGAATCAACTAAGCAAAGCCAGGAAAACAATATACATTGTGACTTCAATGACATAAATTGAAATGATACCTATCTATATCTATATCTATATCTATATCTATATCTATATCTATATACATATGTATAGGATGGAGCATGTGTGTGTGTGTGTGTGTGTGTGTGTGTGTGTGAGAGAGAGAGAGAGAGAGAGAGAGAGAGAGAAAGAGAGAGACAGAGAGAGATTGAATGAATATGGATTTGGATATAGATATGGATATGTCTCAAAATTATAAATAATATAGCTTAAAAGAAAAAAATTTCTTCATGTTATCTTTTTGCAGGAGTTCTCAAGCAATTGACATTGCAGAGATTTTCAGATTTTTTTGTATTAGTTATTCTGATTGATCAATTATTCTGGATTTTTCCTGTTCTTTTTTTTTTTATCCTTTTGTTTTTAAAAATAATATTTGTTACATGGGATGGATCTCTTGGAGTATAATAAGGAGAGAAACTACAAAAAATTGTGAAATTTCAAAAGGCATTAAGAAAACTTATTTAAAACAAAATATAAATGAATAAAAATCATAAAAATGTTGCTATTCTTGTTCATTTGTTTTAGTCATGTTCAATGCTTTGTGATACCATTTGGGTTTTCTTGGCAAAGATATTGGAATGATTCATCATTTTCTTCTTCAGTTTATTTCATTTTATAGATGAAGAAACTGAGGTAAACTTGGTTAAGTAACTTGCCTGGTTTCAGACAACTCACAAGTCTCCAAGTCCAGAGTCTTCGTGATTATAGGCCAGACTCTCTATTGTACAACTTAGCAGTCGATAATGTGAAAGACAAATGGCAAAAAGTTACTAACAAATAGTTTTGAGAAGAACAGCTTAAAAAAAAAAAAAAACTTTAAATTAGAGGTAGTGTGATCAAGGGGTTAGGAAGTATGATGATCTTCTTGTCCGTACTAGAGCTCCCTATAGTATTGCTAACCTTATTGATAGCCAGAATCCCCCCCCGCCCCCCGCCCTTATCCCAAGCACCATCCTGAATTTAATTAGGTGTCAGTTTATAAAGTGGTAAAAGTTATTTTTATTTCTAAGCCTCAACTTTTCTTGTTTGAGAAGATAGACTAATGGAAAATAAGACTTAATGGTTAAAGAAAATAAGATTCAATGGCTAATTTTTTTTTTTTTTGAAATTCTGCATCTAAATGACTATACTGAACACTTGACAAAAAAATTTAAACTCTTTATATTTGCCTAATATGAAATTAAAAGTAATGACTGCAGATCAAATTACAATATTCCAATAGAAGAGATTCTCAATATATTTTAGCTTGTGTGCATTTATTTTACTTTAAAATTTAATTTCATTTTCTTCCAAATGTGATTTTGAAACAAGAGACAGAAGTATTTTGTTTTGCTCGGGCAACATAGCCTTAAGTCCAAGTTAAATATATTGTTAGAATTCAATATGCATATTCCAAATTGGAGTCTAAATGGGTGAAAAAACGCATGAAAATTCTATCTCACCCATTAAAATACTAATTCTTCAGTAGTGATTCTTTACTTCATTTTTTTTTTTGCTTTTAATAAATTCTCTACAAATTAATTTAAATATTTAATGTTTTTATTTATTTTTTATTATAGCTTTTTATTTACAAGATATATGCATGGGTAATTTTTCAGCATTGACAGTTGTCATCTCTCAGAGTTCTTTCGCTGGGTATAGCTAATTCAATTCATTACTGCTCTACTGGAAATGATTTGGGTCATCTCATTGTTGAAGAGGGTTATGTCCATAAGAATTGATCATCATGTAGTATTGTTGTTGAAGTATATAATGATCTCCTGGTCCTGCTCATTTCACTCAGCATCAGTTCATGTAAGTCTTTCCAGGCCTTTTTGAAATCATCCTGCTGGTCATTTCTTACAGAACAATAATATTGCATAATATTCATATACCACAATTTATTCAGCCATTCTCTAATTGATGGGCATGCCACTACAAAGAAGGCTACCACAAACATTCTTGCACATACAGGTCCCTTTCTCTTCTTTAAAATCTCTTTGCAATATAAGCTCAGTTGTAACACTACTGGATCAAAGGGTATGGACAGTTTGATAACTTTGTGAGCATAGTTCCAAATCGCTCTCCAGAATGGCTGGGTATATTCACAATTCTACCAACAATGTATCAGTGTTCCAGTTTTCCCATATCCCCTCCAACATTCCGCCTTATTTTTTCCTATCATTCTAGCCAATCTGACAGGTGTGTAGTGGTATCTCAGAGTTGTCTTAATTTGTATTTCTCTATGACTTGGAGCATCTTTTCATATGGCTAGAAATAGTTTCAATTTCTTCAGTTGAAAATTGTCTGTTTGTACAAAATCTTTTCAATTTTTTATAATCAAAATTTTCTATTTTGTGATCAATAATGATCTCTAGTTCTTCTTTGGTCATAAATTCTTTCCTCTTCCACAGTTCTGAGAGGTAAACTCTTCTATTTTCTTCTAATTTATTTATAATCTCACTCTTTATGCCTAGGCCATGAACCCATTTTGACCTTATCTTGGTGTATGGTGTTAAGTTTGGGTCAATGCCTAGTTTCTGCCATGCTAATTTCCAATTTTCCCAGCAATTTTTGTCAAACAGTGAGTTCTTATTCCAAAAGCTGGGGTCTTTGGGTTTGTCAAATACTAGATTGTTAAAATTATTGACTGTTTTGTCCCTTGAACCTAACTTATTCCACTGATCAACTAGTCTATTTCTTAGTCAATACCACATGGTTTTGGTAACTGCTGCTTTATAATATAATTTTAGATCTGATACCGTCAGGCCGCCTTCATTTGATTTTTTTTTTTTTTTCATTAGTTCCCTTAAAATTGTTGACCTTTTGTTTTTTCCATATGAACTTTGTTGTTATTTTTTCTAGGTCATTAAAATAGTTTTTTGGGGAGTCTGATTGTTATAGTGCTAAATAAATAGATTAGTTCAAGTAGTATTGTCATCTTTATTATATTTGTTCACCCTATCCAAGAGCAATTAATATTTTTCTAATTGGTTAGATCTGCCTTTATTTCTGTGGAAAGTGTTTTGTAGTTTTGTTCATATATTTCCCGATTTTCCCTTGGCAGATAGAGTCCTAAATATTTTATAGTATCAGTAGTTAGTTTAAATGGAATTTCTCTTTGTAACTCTAAATGTAGGATTTTGTTAGTGATATATAAGAATGCTGATAACTTAAGTGGGTTTATTTTGTATCCTGCAACTTTGGTAAAGGTGTGGATTATTTCTAATAGCTTTTTAGTAGAATCTCTGGGGTTTTCTAAGTATACCATCATATCATCTGCAAAGAGTAATTATTTGGTTTCCTCATTACCTACTCTAATTTCTTTAATCTCTTCCTCCACTCTTATTGCCAAAGCTAGCATTTCTAATACAATATTGAATAGTAACGGTGATAGTGGGCAACCTTGTTTCACTCCTGATCTTATTGGGAACGGTTCCAGTTTATTCCCATTGTATATGATGATTGCTGATGGTTTTAAATAGAGGCTACTGACTAATTTAAGGAAAAGTCCATTTATTCCTATACTCTCAAATGTTTTTAATAGGAATGGATTTTCTCAAATGTTTTTTCTGCATCTATTGAGATGATCATATGGTTTTTGTTAATTTGGTCAATTATGGTCAATTATACTAATAGTGTTCCTAATATTGAACCAGCCCTAACTTTCTGGTATAAATCCTACTTGACCATGGTGTATTATCCTGGGGATGATTTTCTGTAGCCTTTTTGCTAATTCCTTATTTAAGATTTTAGCATCAATATTCATTTGGGAGATTGGTCTATAATTTTCTTTCTCTGTTTTCAACCTACCTGGTTTAGGTATCAGTACCATGCCTGTGTCATAAAAGGAATTTGGTAGGCCTCCTTCATTCCTTATTTTTTCAAATAATTTATATTGCATTGGGGCTAATATTTCTTTAAATGTTTGGTAGAATCCATATATAAATCTATCTGGTTCTGGGGATTTTTTCTTAGGGATTTGATTAATAGCTTGTTCTATTTCTTTTTCTAAAATGGGACTATTTAAGCAATTTACTTCCTCCTCTGTTAATCTGGAAAGCCTATATTTTTGGAGGTAGTCATCCATTTCACTTAAGTTATGAAATTTATTGGCATAAAGTTGGACAAAGTAACTCCTTATTATTGCTCTAATTTCCTTTTTATTGGTGGAAAGTTTTCCCTTTACTTTCTTGGCAGTTCTTTATCTTTTTCAATTCACAAATTTTACTTTTCTAGGAGTTCTTTAACTTTTCCAATTCACAAATTCTGTTTTCCTACATTTCCTGGGAGTTCTTTACCTTTTCCTATTCACATTTCAGAAAGTTATTACTCTGTTGCATTACTTCTCTTTCCTTTACCCATTTTTCTTCTAGCTGTCTTTACAGATTTGTTATAGTTTCTTCTAGGAGAGCCTTGTGTGATGGGGACCAGATTATATCCTCCTTTGGGGTTTTGTCTGGAGACTGTCTGCTATTAGTCTCCTTAGGGTTGAAAACCTGCTCTCTTTCAGTATAGAAGCTATTGTTTGTCCTTTTTGATTTTTAAAAATTCATTTTGTAAGCCTTTAGGGTCTGCCTTCAGGGCAAGGAGGTTACCAGCTTCCTCTGCAGAGCAGCAATAGGTCTGCAAAGAGAGCAGGAGTGCTGTGGGAAAAGTTCTACACTGGAAGTGACTCAGGCTTGGGTAGTTAAGAGTCCTGCTGTGCGGATTAGCAACTGTCCTCAGCTAGAGGCTGAGCAGCGAAAGTGTCAGTACTCCAGGCAAAAACTCACTGTGAGTATTAGCAGTTGCCCTGCCCCACACAGCACAGGAAGTGTCTCTTCCCAGGGGAGTACAGTTGTGCTGTGGAAGTTCTATTGCCCCAGGCCAAGCCCCACTCTGTGCAGATTAGAGGTTGCCCCAGGCTGTGCCTCCCTGTTGTACAAATTTGAGACTGCCTAGGCAAGCCCTGTGCTGCAGAATGTGGCTGCACAGCTGTGCTGTGGTCTGTGCTGGTTCATTCCCAGTTTTGGGTGGGTATAGCCAGATCCTGTTAGGTTCTAGTGTTTTTTAGAGTACCCTCTACCTTTGGCTTTAATTTCTCTGCTGGGCTACTGCTTTGCAATCAAAGCAGAGCAGTCAACCTATGGTAGAGTCCTCTTTGTAAATTTTCCAACCACGGAGACCACCCCCATTCTGTCTGCTCAATATACTAGCCTTTGGTTCTATCCCTGCTTGCAGTGGTCTGCTCCTGCCACTCAGAACAAACCTTTTCTGGTGATCTTCCCAATTATCTTCAGCTGATAAGTTGTTGCACTTCTTAATCTTTGTTAATTTTACCAGTCAAGTGCTATTTTTGAGGCTGAATTTAATAATTAGTAGTGAGAGTATGAGAGAAGCTCAGAAAGACACATGTGCCTTCTCCACCATCTTAGCCCCACCCCTATTCAATGTTTTTTAAGAAAGAATTGCATCTTATTTATGACCATATGAAATAGTGTACCAAATAATTAAAGACTAGAGAAATGTGAATCAAAGCAACATTTAGGTTTTACTATATACTCAACAAATTGGCAAAGCTAAGAAAAGATGTGAATGATAAATATTAGATAAGGTTGTAGAAGATGAACAATCTACTAAAGCTATGGATTGTATTTTGGAAAGCAAATCAAAATTTTGTAAAGAAACTGACCAAAATGGCTCTATCATTTGGCCCAGAAATTCTTCTGGTAGGTTTATAAACTAAGGAGTTTAAGTTAAAAAAGAAATATCCTGTATAACATAACAATCTTATTGCAGTATTTTTTGAAATAGCAAGAGCTGAAATCAAAATAGAATGACATCAATTTGTAAATAGCTAAACAAGTGGTAATACATGGAAAATATCTCTAATATAATTATTATGAATGCAAAGAAACATGGGAGAATAAATATATGACCTAATGAAAAGTGAAATAAACCAAATAAAGAAAACAATATATACAATGATTGTGACAATGTAAGTGGGAAGAACAAAAAAAAAAAACAATTTATACTGAATGCTGTAAAATTATAATAGCATATTTTAGCCTTGAAAAAGATATATTAATTGACATCTTACATTCCTTTTTAGAGATAGGGGATTATGTGTGTTTAACACCAAAGTCTTTAAATATATTGGTTAGTTTTGGTAATTTTTCATAAGTGATGACTCTCTGGGAGGGAAAGGGAAAAAGATTTTGAAAAAGTATATTATATAAAAGCTATCAATCATGCTTCTTTTAAAAACCATTTTATGATGTATATATTTTTATGATGGTTTTATTCATGTGGTGTTTACCCATCTACACTTATGTCCCTTAGGAGTTTATAATGCCAAGTCATTCTTTCCAAAGGGAGAGATTCTTACAAGACTCTTGTCATAGAACATAATTCGTTCACAAGAGAGCTATTATCCAAAGGAATATTGTAATTCAAGGTAATTACTTTCTAAATGTGAGTCTACATCTTAAACAAATAGACAAAAAGTAATCATCTTTCACCTGGGCTATACTTCTTCTGAAATAAGTAAGGATAAAGGTCTAGAGTTCTCTCATCTTGAAGTAATTGACTTCTGTACTCAAATTTTCTTTAAATCTTTAGTCCCACCATGAACGGAACATTTATAGCTCCTTAGCTATTTAGAGAATGTGAGGTCAGGGGGAAACTCTGAGGAAATTGTCTGGGTCATGTAGTTCTCATGCTGCCCTTTTTGAAAAGAAATTTGCCAACATTTTGTATTCCTGGGAATTGTTTCCCTTAGTAAGAGAGAACAGAAGGTGGCAAAATAAGCAGATTTGAAGGTAAATTATTCAGAGTTCCTTTTCTCTGGCACTGACTTTTTATTTTATTTTATATTTCTGTGAGTAGGGTAGCTTACTGCTTTGGTATTGAATATCTACTCTGAAGCTATAGCCTTAACTTGAGTGACATATGATAAAACCCCTATCATCTAGATGTCTTTATTACATGGAGTCCACTGTCTACAATTTAAATTTTTATGATAATAATAATTTATTTATCTAGATAATTTTTAGGTCAGTCAACAAGGGTATATAGTACCCAGCATTGTGCTAAACCTTGAAAGGTATAAACAAACCCCCAAATAATTTCTGCTCTCAAGATGCTCATAGTCAAATAGTAGAGGCAACATGCAAAAAATTATATATTAAAATAAAAATGCAATTTTAGACCTACACAAATAACTAAATGTTATAATAGGATAAAGTGCTGGACTTGGAGTCTGAATTCAAATCCTATCTCATATACTTGGTATGTGAAAGTGAGGAAGTTTTTAAACTTAGTTTGCTTACCGATAAAATGAGGGGTTTGACCTCTAAAATCTTTACACCTCTAAATTTAATATTTTATCACAATTATGATGCATCTAAAAGAGGGATGGATTTGATACCCGGGAAGTCCTGAGTACAAACCTTTTTCTTACATTTAAAAATGTTTTTGATCATAGCAAGTTTTTTTTTTTTTTTTAACTTATTCAAACCCTGGTTTTCTCACATGTAAAATGGAGTGGGTAATTGAAACAATATATTTTGTAAATTTTCAAAATATGTATAACAGTTTTTATATTGACATTGGAGGTAAGGATACTGAGGTTTAAGAAAGTTGTCATTTGAAGGAGTCAGTGCAGTTTACAAGGAGAAAGTAATGTGGACCAGAAGATTTAAAATGGACTATTATAAAATCAGTATTTCCTCAACATTAAATTTCAAATCTTTGCCAAAGTTCCAGTGTTAAAGGGAGTTAAGAAAATACAGTAAAAGTGTCTAATTTTATGCATTTCTGATAAAAAATGAAATAGGTGGCTTATATGAAATATATCCTTGTGTTACCCAGGGGCAAAATTACCAGATGCAGGTCCATTTGTGGTACTCAATCACCTATAACCTGATTTTTTTTTTTTTTTGCATCATTCTGTTATGGAAAGAACAACAGACTTGGAATCAGGCTATTTATGTTTATAACCCTACTTTGTTTGCCCTCTGTGACCTGCACAAATTTTTAGATCTTTCTTAGTTAACATATTGAAAGCTCTGAGGAAAATTAATACTTTGCTATATTCATCAATAACCAATATTTCTCTGTCATCCTCTTTTTTTTTTTTTTATTGACAGAGCCAATTTCAGAAAAGTTAGATTAAGGTAATTGTTTCCAGTCCTCAAAGCATTTTCTTGTTAACCAGCTTGGGGAGGACAGGGTATTGCTTCTTTTTATATAGTAAGCACAGAAGTCAGCTTGAGCTAGGCCCTTCCCAGGGGATGATTCTTGTCTCCTGAATTTTCCTAATCAAAGTTAGAGTGACTTAATCTACATGAGGGAACCAAACTAAAGAGAATCGGATTGAGATGGTTTTCTAGCCAATATTGCTAGAGCATCTGGGTCTCATGAAGCCACTAGTATTTCTTAAATGTCAAAGGGACATAATCAACCACACATGAAGACCAGCCCACTTTCCCTAGCTGCAGGATTAGTCATCCTCCTTTCACCTCTCAATCATGAAGTTAAAAGACATAATTAAAATATTCTCCAATGAGGATTGCCTTGCATTTGTCAGGAAGGTATAAATTAGAAGAAAAGTAATCCTAGATTAAAAAACAAAACAAAAACAAAACACAAAAGAAATGTCAGTCCTCATACCAGTGTTTTTAGGACAAATGGAGTTGGACCAGAGACTCCATTATTAATAGATTCATCACTCTATTATTGAACTGTTATATAAAGGAATTGTATCAGTTTATATTTTATTAAATTCCACTTGTGACATACCTTATTATGTGTATCTTATGCAGGTATTAAATAAATGTTTGTTAAGGCATTGATGTGAATTATTAATATTGGCATATTAAAATACAATTACATTTATATGATTATAAATTCCAAGTATAATTTATAAACTAAAATATCTATCTATATCAGTATTGGGCAATATAATCTATGAATAGTAGGTATGTAATCAATATGTATGGAATGAATGGAATGAAACATTCTATTCCTTTATTTATTCTATATCTCTATTTATTCCATTCCTCCTACCTGTCTCCATTTTGACTAAGTCATACTTTAAGAATCAGATCAAATTGTTCAATCCTTGCATTTTCTTTGAAGTCCCTTTTAATCAAATCAGATGAATTCAGAATGATCTCCTCTTGTTCCAAATTTTCCTATATTTAATGTCTGTATTACTTGGTTCTCATAGGGGAAGAGATGTTAGAATTTAGGGCCCTAGTAGCTCATAGAGGTCATCGAGTCTGATCTTATTTTATAGATGAACAAACTGAGTCCAGGCAAAATTAAATTACTTGCCTAATGTCAAATCAATAGTAAAAAGAAGAGCCAAGATAACTAGCCATGGAAGGTCATGTGTGGTGTTTGTGATTTCACCAACTAGATAAACATTTCATGGAAGGCACCACCCACACACTTAGTTTTGAGTATCCTTGAGTATGCTTTGCTCATAGAGGCTATTCAGTAAATTATCTATTCAACACATACTATATATTCATCAACTAAAAATTATTGATATGAATTAGTGAATTATTAATTGCAATTCCTTGCAGAGAGTTAGTACCTTAGGCATGAAATGAGAAAAAACACAAAACTCAGAAGATCTTCTGGATCTTGCTTGTACAGAACCAAACTGTTGTTTGGTACTTCTAAACATAATTTTGATAGTTTCTTCCTGCTGTATCTCATGGAGTAAGTATCTAGTAATAATGATAATGATCACAACAAAGTCTCAAATTGAAATGACACTTTTAAGTGTTGAAAGGAATCAGGCATGATAATTTCCCCAAACTGAAGCTACCACATAGCTCAGACTGTGAACCTATGGAGATTCTTAAACTAAAAGACATGATGCATAGAGAGGGAGCTCAGAGGCATACCCTGGGACCTTGATCATGTTTAGGGAACAATGCCCAACTGTTCATACTGCCAAGTTCAATTCTGTCCATACTACAGAAAAGACACCTGCTGGTCAGAGAGAGGAAACCAATAGTGTTTCCACATCATACAATTCATAATACATCTTTGAAACGCCGATGACAAGCTCCTGGGGAGTCATGGGGTTGTTAGCACTAGGAATCATTTGCAGACATAATTTTAGTTATTCTTTGTTCTAAAAATGCTTCATTTTCCTTTTGTATTTCATCTGTGTAAAAATACAAAGAGCTGTTGTTGGTTAACCTGCACATCCTTCTTAGAGCAATTCCTTGTCTTTGTCTGACTTTCTCTGTGCCACTGTCAGGAGCTCATTTTCTCTAAGGGGTCACTGCTGAATCCTGGGGAAAATAGCAAGTTGGAAAGATTTTTACAGCACAGGCAGTGTCTTTATTTTGCCCCTAAAACAAGCTTGTGATTTTTCAGAATGGTCCTTAAGTAAAGTCACTGAAACATGTTCCCAATCAGAGTAAAACCTCCATATAAGCTGAACACATTGTTCTGAGATGGAGACTAGAATAGCCTATGCTCTCTTTTTCCTTATGTTGTGGGATACAGGAACAGGACTGAATTTATTCTGTGTCACTTCTTTCTAAAGCACAGATATAATATTGTGTAGCATAAATTGGGTCCCTGCCTTATCACCACACTATCCTATAAATTCTACAAGGACATGAGTTAACTTTAATCTAAATTTTCAATCAATCCTGGGATTTATCACAATGGTATGAATATGGCATTATTTTAATAAATGTTTACATAAATGAATGCTGTACCTAGCTTAATACCCATCACATAGTGGATACTTAATAAATGTTTATTGACTGACTGAATTTGAAATCTGAAGATGTTCGGCCATACTTGGGCTCTGATTCTTTCTATCTATGGGGAGAGGGGGGTAATTCAGTTTTTGAACCTCAATTCCCTCATCTTCAAAATAGGCATAATAAAAAGAGATAATACATATTAAGTACTTAGTAGTTGTAAAATATTATTTTTTCTTCCTGAATCTGAGGAGCATGTAACAGCTATATTTCAATTCTTCTATCGTGTTATCTTTATCTTAAAAAGTCAATCATTCAGACAGGAATAACCTCTTATTATGTACTAATCATTGTTCTATATATTAGAAACACAGACAAGAAATACCTTTTTCTTCCTTTTCATTATCCTCCCCCTCCCGCAGTTGAACTAGTCCTAGTAGCAAAGAAAAACAGTTAAACAAAGAACTCTTTTAGAATGACCTCATCTAAAGCATATACACCATTCTGACTTAGTAGTTCTTGGTTTCTGTTGAGAGAAAAGAGGAATATTTCATTAGGTGTTGTCCCTTTCTTACTTTTGACATATTGGGGGGAGCCAAACCAAGATGGAGGAAAGTAGATAGATCTATGTCAGACCTCTTCCTGGCTTCCCTCAAATAAACATCAGATCAAGACTCTGAATGGGTTTTATAGTGACAGAACCCACAAGTATATAGAGCATAAAAAGTTTTCAGGTGATATTTTGAAATAACTTTAGGAAAGGTCTGCCTCAATCTCTTAGTGGGAGGAGGGTGTTGCTGGACAGTACAGGTGCAGGGCAATGCATTGTAGTAAAGGGAGACCCAAGGTGGAGAGACTTCTGCTTTTTGCAGGAATGTAGCTTGAGGCTCATAGCCAAAATATGGCAACAACAATACAATATGATGATCAATTCTGATGGACATGGCTCTCCTCAACAATGAGATAATTCAAACCAGTGCCACTTGTTCAGCGATGAAGAGAGCCATCTACATACACCCAGAGAGAGGACCATGGAAACTGAATGTGAACCATAACATGGCATTTTCACTCTTTCTTTTGTTGTTTGCTTTTATTTTGTTTTTTCAGTTTTTTTTTCTTCTTGATCTGATTTTTCTTGTGCAGCAGGATAACTGTATAAATATGTATACATATATTGGATTGACCATATATTTTAACATATTTAACATGTATTGGACTACCTGCCATCTAGGAGAAGGATGGGGGGGAAGGAGAGGAAAATTTTGAACCAAAGGTTTTGCAAGGATCAATGTTGAAAAATTACCCATGCATATGCTTTGTAAGTAAAAAGCTTTAATAAAATAAAAAAGAAAAAAAAAGACATCAAATTATCCTTTTTGCAGATGATATTATGGAATACTTAAAGAATCCCAGAGAATCAACTAAAAAAAAAACTACTAGAAACAATTCACAACTTTACCAAAGTTGCAGAATACAAAATAAATTCACAGAAATTACCAACATTTCTATATATTACCAATAAAATCCAGCAGTAAGAAAATAACTGTAGATAATATAAAATATTTGGTAGCCTTCCAATGCAAAATCAGAAACTACATGAGCATAAATACAAAATATTTTCCATACAAAATAAAATGTAATCAGTTAAAAGAATATTAAGTCGTCATATCAAGTGCTGAGCTTATATAACAAAATGACACTTCTACCTAAATTAATCTACTCATGTGATGCCATATCAATCAAACTCCCAAAAAATATTTTACAGAGGTAGAAAAATAATAACAAAGGTCAGCTGGAAAAACAAAAGGTCATGAATTTCAAGGAATTTAATGGAAAAAATGCAAATGAATGTGGCCTAGACTTACCAGACCTAAAACTATATTTTAAAGTAGCAATCATCAATATCATTTGGTACTGGTTAAGAAATAGAGTCATTAATCAGTGGAATAGGTTACATTCACCAGACATAATAGGCAATGACTATACTAATCTACTGTTTGATTTACCTAAAGAACCTAGCTCCTGGGATAAGAACTTACTATTGGACAAAAATTGCTGGGAAAATTGGAAATTAATATGGCAGAAACTTGGCATTGACTCACAACATTTAGACATAGTGATACTTCAAACGAAATAGAAGAAGAAAGGTTCATCTGCCTTTCAGATCTGTGGAAAAGGAAAGGATTTTCAGGCAAAAGAGAACTAAAGTATATTATGTAATGCAAAATGAATAATTTTGATTAGATTAAGTTAAATAAGCTTTTGTACAAAGGAAACTATTGCAGACAAAATTAGATGGGAAACAGTACACTGGGAAAACATTTTGACATCCAAAAGTTCTGATAAAGACTTCATTTCTGAAATATACAGAGAATTTATTTAAATTTATAAGAATACAAGCCATTCTTCAATTGATAAATAGTCAAAAGCTATGAAAAGACAATTTTTATAAGAATAAATTAATTTCTGGTCACATGAAAAAATGCTCTAAATCAGTATTGTTTGCAGAAATGCAAGTTAAGACAATTCTGAGGTACCACTACACACCTCTCAAATTAGCTAAGATGACAGGAAAAGATAATGAGGAATGTTGGAGGGGATGTGGGAAAACTGGGACACCGATACATTGTTGGTGGAGCTATGAATAGATCCAAACATTCTGTTTGGAATAGTTTGGAACTATGATCAAAAAGTTATCAAACTGCATACCCTTTGATCCAGCAGTGTTTCTACTGGAATTATATCTCAAAGAAATCTTAAAAGAAGGAAAGGGACCCACATGTGCAAAAATGTTTGTGACAGTCCTTTTTGTAGTGGCAAGAAACTGGAAACAGAATCTATGGGAAAAAAGGGAGTGACATAGCTAAAATAGGGTACACAATGATGAATCATAGACACCCTTTGCCTTCGAGGAGGAAATGTTTTATTTGTGAAGTTAATGTCAGGGATGCAACATGACCGGTCCTGTTTTAGGTGATGTATGATCTATTTTACAGCTCCAATTAAAATTCAATAATACTTGGGACCTAGAATGTATTTGCCATTAGTGCTTATTATCACAATGATAGAGAGCAGAGCTCTAAGAGATAAAGATTTGGAACAAGTGAGTTTATATGGAAGAAGGTCAAAAGTATCTAAGAAAGCTAAAGCAACCCAGGAAGATTGAAAATCTATCTATATATTTTTTGGATAACTTGAGTGTCTGTAGAAGAAAAGAAAGGCACAGGAAAGGAAGGAATGAAAAAAAAAAGTAGGATATAAGATAAGAGAAAGATGGAAGAAGAGAAGCTATTGAAAATAATATTTTATTTTTTGCAATTACATGTAAAAGTTGTTTTCTACTTTTTTGAGACAAATGCTTTTATTATTCACATTTTACAGTTGAGGATACTGAGATAAACAGAAATTAAGGCAAAGTCATCTAGCTAATAAGTGTCTGAGGCTGGATTTGAATTCAGGGCTTACAGACTCCAGGCCTAGTACTTTAGCAAATGTGCCACCTCGCTTCCCAGGTGAACATAAAAGTTTCAGATTATGTCCTATTTAGGAATTTTACATATAGGAGAAATAATTCTATATAGGGATAGATCTTTTTTTTTCTTTTATTAAAGCTTTTTTATTTACAAAACATATGCATGGATAATTTTTTCAACATTGACCCTTGCAAAACTTTCTGTACCAATTTTTTCCCTCTTTCTCCCCACCCTATCCCCTATTTATGTTTAAAAATAAGATTTTGAGTTCCCAAATATCTCTTTTCCTTTTTCCTTTCCCCTTTCCCCAAGATAGCAAGCAATATTTCTACATAAGTCACCTTGTGAAAGAAGAAACAGAACAAAAGGGAAAAAAAAGCATCAAAACAAAAACAATTGAAAATACTATTCTGCAATTTGAATTGGGACTCCATAGTTCTGTTTCTAAATGCGGATGGCATTTTCTATTATGAGTCTTTTGGAATTGTCTTGGATCATTGTTAATCATAGTTAATCACTGCATAATGTTACAGTTACTGTGTACAATGTTCCTCTTGTTCCAGGAGCAGCTACTGAAGAGAAAATTCATATTTAATCTCTAGTCAGCCTTGTTCATAGGATTCTCTCGTAGGAGGTAGCAAGATGTAGAATATAGTGGAAAGGATATTGGGCTGAAAGACTTACCATTAACCTTTTGTGGTTTTCATTTTCCTCATTTGTTAAATAAAATATCTTTCTAAGGTATCTTTCAGATCTAAGAAAAAAATGGTCTGAAATTGCTGAATTATAGTTCTTCATCAAAGTGGTTCTAAGCAAAGTACTAGTTATAATGAATCTTAATGATTTGATTCATGTTTCAAATTGCATTTGCAAATATTTAATGCATATTTTAATTAAAAGGAATATTTTATTAAAAGGTCTTTAATAATAATTGTTACAATACAAAAAGATTAATGAGACGTGGTTTCTTATAGCTGCTCCAATTTGTAACTACAACAATTTTTGTATGCTCAAAAGTATTCAGCAAAGCAGATGTGAATGAAAGCAGTGAAGTTTACCTTAATAGCTGAGAATTCCCTTTGAAGCAGTTTTGAATAGAAATCCATGCCAGCAGGACTTATTATGAACTAAAAATACACACACACACACACACACACACACACACACACGAAATCCTTAAAAGCAAAATTGGACCAAAAAAGATGCGATAGCTATTAATCTTTCAATGAGTTTTCTGGAAGTGACAATGTTCTCTACTTTCACCATTACAGAGCATTCTTCATTGTTACTAAAAATGAGACTTCAAATCAAGAAGACACATTAAAAATTTGCTTACATACGTCAGGAATTAAGTTAAGAAAAAAATATGTGTTGTTTACAAATTTACAAAAATGCATCAGTTTTTCATATTTTTAAATATCCTCTCCATCTTTGTTCATTTTTACTTTCTGTTTCAATAGCCAATCTAGATTTGAAATAGTACCTCAGAATTGCTTAATTTGCATCTCTCCAATCAATAGCAATTTAGGAAAAAATACATAGATATAGTTAGTTTTGATTACTTCATCGGCAAACTTTCCATATCTTTTGATCACTTATTAGTTGAAGGATGGCTATTATTTTTATAAATTTGACACAGTTATTATTTGAGAAATGAATTCTTTATGAGAAAAAGTTGCTTCAATTTGTTTTCCCTTACAATTAGATTCACTCTCTCCTTTTACCCTGTTCCTCCTCAAAGTTATTTTTCTGATTGCCACCTCTCCCAGTTTGCCCTCCCTTCTATTACTCCTTTCTCTTATCCTCCTTTCCTCCTACCATCTTGTAAATTTAAGATAGATTTCTATCTACAATTGAGTATGTTATTCCCTCTTTGAGGCAATTCTGAGGAGAGCAAGGTTCACTCACACTCCTACCTCCCCTCTCTGTAAAGTTTTCCTCTGTAAAAGCTTTTACTTATCTTTTTATGTAAGATAATTTTTGTCCATTATACCTCTTTCTTTCTCTCAGAGTATTCTTCTTTCTCATTCATTAATTTTATTTTTTAATATCACTTCATATTCAACTTGTCTCTCTGTTCTCTGTATATATAGTCATTTCAACTGATCTATTAATGAAAAATTTATGAGTTATAAATATCACCTAGTATTGTAGGGATTTAGACAATCTAACTTATTAAGCTCCTTACATTTTCCCTTTCCTGTTTACCTTTTTATGTTTCTCTTGAGTCTTGTATTTCAAAGTCAAATTTTCTATTCACCTCTGCTCTTTTCATGAAGAATTCTTGAAAGTCTTCTATTTCATTTAATCTCCCCCCCCCCTTAAAGGATTATACTCAGTTTTGTTGGATAGGTGATTTTTAGTTTTATCCTAGCCCTTTTGTCTCCTGAAATATCATATTCCAAGACCACTGAATTTTTTATACATAAGCTGATAAGTTTTGTGTTAGCATGATTGTGGCTCCATGATATTTGAATTGCTTCTCTCCAGCTGCTTGCAATATTTTATCCTTGACCTACGAGCTCAGAATTTGGTTATAATATTTCTATGAGTTTTTATTTTGGGATCTACTTTGTGAGGTCTTCTGTTGATCCTTTCATTTAAAAATTATTTAATTATTCAAAATGTAAAGACAAAAGAAACATTCCCATGTATACAGCAGAGTATAGTAAAGGATTCAAAGTATGGAACAATAAATTTCCATTTTAAGAAAGTCTATATAATAAATACTATACATTGTATTTAGAGTCCATCTTTTTTTGTGGTTGTTTACTTGTATTTTTTCTTTTGTTCTTTGCTGTGATCTTTTAACTTTCTTCAGTTTTCCCTTTCCTCCCCTCATCTTCCCCCAAAATGTTAATTAAGCAAGCATAGAGATATTGATACACATATATACACATACATCTATATACATATACTTATGTAGTGTTCTTGTTGGTTTTTTGGAGGTCTCTGGACCAGCCTTCCTTTCAGTTCAGTAATCACCTGAGAATAGTCAGGTGTTAAAGTCCAAATTTTTTATTGTGTCCTTGCCTGGGGCTGGTGAGCTTTCTGGAGAGCCTTTCAGACCTGCCTTGGTCTCAGTGGGGGAAGTGCATGAGGCCAGCCACCACAGTGATGTGAGATGAAGTGAATGAATCTGACTCTGACCATGGCTGAGTTTTCCCAGTTTATATGCTCTACACTGGGTATAAACCAGTCATTATACCACTAGGAAACCATTATTTGTTGTAAGATTAAATTAATCATACTGAACTTAGAGAACTATTAATCACCATGATAAACTAGATAACCATTGTCTTATCAATTCCACTGAGTTAGTATCTTGTAAGAATCCTTGTTTCAAGTAAGAGTTCTAGCCTATAACATATATATATATATATGTATATATATATATATATTATATATATATATATATATATATATATATATATATATCCTGATCATTATTATTATGCTGGTTTGTATCTCTTATTTTCTATCTCTATGTATTATTTTGTTTTATAGTAACTTTCATTACTATCACTACTTAACCTGTTCTATATGCCCTAAAATTCCCTCCCTTAGCTTCTCCTTTCTCCCTTTCCCTCTATGCTTTTCCTTCTCTTTATCCATTCCTATTAATCTACATACTTCATTCCATCCCTGTAAAATTATATGCCCTTCTATAATCTACCCCGTTATCCTATTCCCTATGTCATGTATTGTTCCTTCTTTAACCAATTCCTGATGTGAGTGAATACCACAAATACCAGTACTCTTCCCCTATCTAATTTTTCTGTGATTGTTTTGCCTTTTATATCTCATTCATATAGCATAATTATTATTTTTTATCTTTTCCTCCATGGCTTTGCTTTTGGGAATTACATTGAATCCAGCTCTACTTCAATTTTTCTTTTGAAATACCCTGATTTTTAATGACAATCTTAGACATATTGCTCATGTTTCCACTTATAAAGCAACCAATTTGTACTTATTGAGTTCTTTGTAATTAGTCTTTAATGTTTATATTATATTGTTCTTGGATGTTATAAATAATTTTTTTATTAATTTAGGACCTTTTACAACAAAATCCTGAACATCTGTCAATTTATTGAATATTTATTTGATTTTTATTGAGAATTATTGATCTTCCTGGGTGAAGCCAAGCTGCAGAGAGCAGACATGACTTATTGTGACCTCCACTGATCATCTGTCAAACATTAGTAGATTAAGTCTCTAAACTGATTTTGGAGTCAACTGTCCCACAAAAATTTGAAATACAACACATTTTCAGAAGAAGATACTTAGGAAGAACTTCAGAACAGCTCTGTTTCAAACAGGCAGGGGGACAGTCTGCCAAGCCCAGACCACAGCACAGGAAAATGGAGCAATGAGCTGGTGTGGGAGTTAGAACATTGCAGCTTCCATGCAACTGGAAATCTTTTGTGAGCCTCTTAGGCTACTCTGTCCTGGTTGCAAGCAGGTGGTTTGGCAGATTTGCTACAAAAGGCAAATTGTAAACCACTGAGCTCTGAAAGATCACAAGACCTAGCTGCAATTACCCAGTACCAGAAATCAATTAGCAGCAGAACTGCCTTTGGGCAAACTAAAGCAACTGTTGATCCTTTGTATTGAGCAGACCTCAAGGCTTAAAAAATGAGCAAAAAATCCCAAAAGAACTCTCACAACAGACAGCATTGATGGAGAGCGAGAAGAACAGAACTCAAATCCTGAGGTTCCTAAATAAAAATCAACTCCAGATGAAGCCCCAAAGGGAGATGTGAGCTTTAAAGACTTTCTTGAAAGTCTTCTTGAAATCTTCTTGAAAGATTTCATTAAGGATCTTAAATAAGAGTTAGAAGAAAAATGAGGAAAGAAAATGACATCTTTGCAAGAAGGGATTGGAAAAGCATATAACTCCCTAAAAAATAGATTTGATGAAATGGAAAAAGAATATAACACCTTACAAAATAGATATTAAAATGATACCAATTTGTTGAAAAAACAACGTTTACAAAATGGGAAAAAAATTCAATTAATAAAACAATTCAATTGGCCAATTACAAAAGGAACTAAAAAAGGTAACTGAAGAAAATATACACTAAAAATTAGAACTGGACAAATAGAAGTAAATAATTCAGTAAGACTTCAAGAATCCAACAAAAAAATGAAAATTTTATATGTATATACATATATATGTATGTATATATATATATATATGTTTGTGTGTGTGTGTGTGTGTGTGTGTGTGTATATATATATATATATATATATATATATATATATATATAAAATGAAAATTATAATATACCTTCTAAGAAAAACAATCGACCTGGAAAAATAGATCTAGGAGAGACAAACTAAATATATTGGTCTTCCTGAAAGCCATGAGGGAAAAAAAGAACCTAAACATCATCTCATAAGAAATTATATATAAAAAAAAACTGCCTGATGTCTTAGAATCAGAAGGTAGACCAGCCATTGAAAGAATTTAGCAAACATTTTCTTAAAGAGAACTCAAAATTAAAACCCCAAGCAATGTTGTGCCTAAATTTCAGAACTATCATGCCAAAGAGAAGATATTGCAAGTAGACAGTAAGAAACAATTTAAATACCAAAGGGCCACCATTAGGATTACCCAGAACCTAGCAACATCCACCTTAAAGGATTAAAGGACCTGGAATCTGATATTCTGAAAAACAAAGGAATTTGGATTATAGCCAAGAATAAACTATCTAGCTAAAATGAGCATTATCTTTCAGGGAAGAAGATGGGTATTCAGTGATATAGGTGAATTTCACCTATCTCTAATGAAATGATGAGAATTGAAAAAAAAAATATGATCTCCACACTCAGACCTCAGAAGAAACATAAAAAGGCAAAAAGGAAAGAACTCTTGAGAGCTATATTTTTGTTAATCGTATACTTAGAAAGTGTGGGTGTAATTTGATTTTATGATAATATGAAAAAGAAATTAGATGTGTAAAGTCGATTATACTGGAAAAAAGAAAATGGAAGTAAATGAGGGAAATTACACCTCATGAAGAAGCAAAGAAGATTTATTATAGTTGAGGGAAAGAAGGGAAGAGGATGAGCAGTGTGAGAATCTTATTCTCATCAGATTTGTCTCAAAGAGAAAATATTAGACATATTTGATTTCACTGAGAAACTTCTCTCACCTTATAGAAACTGAGTGGATGCCCATCAATTGGAGAATTGTGGTATATGAATAATATGGAATATTATTGTTTGGTAAGAAAAGACCAACAGAATGATTTCAGAAAGGCCTGGAGAGACTTACACAAATTGATGATGAGTGAAATGAGCAGGACCTGGAGATCATTATATACTTCAACAACAATACCATATGATGATCAATTCTGATGGACCTGGCCATCCTCAGGAATAAGATGAACCAAATCAGTCCTAATGGAGCAGTAATGAAGTGAACCAGCCACCCCCAGCTAAAGAACTCTGGGAGATGACTAAGAACCATTACATCGAGTTCCCAATTCCTATATTTTTGCCTGCCTGCATTTTTTATTTCCTTCACAGGCTAAGTGTACAATATTTTGGAATCCGATTCTTTTTGTACAGCAAAATAATGGTTTGAACATGTATACTTATTTTGTATTTAATTTATACTCTAATATATTTAACATGTATTGGTCATCCTGCCATCTAGGTGAGGGGGTGGGGGAAAGGAGGGGAAAAATTGAAACAAAAGGTTTGGCAAATGTCAATGCTGTAAAATTACCCATGCATATAACTTGAAAATAAAAAAAAAATATATTAAAAAAAAAAGAAAAGTAAGAGGAGAAAAGGAAAAAAAAAGTAAGGGTTAGGCTAAATAGAAGTTAAAACAGAAATAGTAGGGGAAAGGCATAAGAAAGAGGGAGGGATTTTAAAGGAGGTGGGCTGCTTGAGGTGAGTAGTGCTCATAAGTAAGACATTGGAGAGGAGAAAAAGAGGAAAAGGAAAGAGAAAATAATAATTTGGGGTTAATAAGATGGCAGGAAAAACAGAATTAGTAGTTTTAACTATAAATGTCAATGGGCTTTAACCATAAATATGGATGGGGTGACCTCTCCCATAAAGTGTAAGGGGATAGCAGACTGGATTAAGAACCAGAAACCTACAATGTGTTGATGAGAAGAAACATATTCAAAGAAGAGCAATACATAAAGAGTAAAGGTAAAAGGCTGGAGCAGAATATATTTTGCTTCAAGTGAAGTAGAGGGGTAGCCATCCTGATCTTAGATCAAGCAAAAGCAGAAATTAAACTAATTAAAAGAGATATGAAAGAAAACTATATCTTGCTAAAGGGTACCATTGATAATGAACCAATATCAATACTAAACATATATGCATCAAGTGGTAAAGCATGGGAATTCCTAAAGGAGAAGTAAAGAGAGCTGCGAAAAGAGACAACAAAATTATAATAGTGGGAGATCTCAATCTTGCTCTTTCAGAACTAGATAAATCAAACCACAAAACAAATAAGAAAGAAGTTAAAGAAGTAAATAGAATACTAGAAGTGTTAGGTATGATAGATCTTTGGAGAAAATTGAATGGAGACAGAAAAAGACTATACTATCTTCTTGGGAGTTTGTGGAACCTATACAAAAATTGATGTCATATTAAAACATAAAAGATCTCAAAATCAAATGCAGAAAAGCAGAAATAGTAAATGAATTTTTTCAGAGCATGATGCAATAAAAATTATATTCAATAAAAGGCCAGAGGAAAATAGAAAAAAAAAAGTAACTGGAAATTAAATAATCTCATCCAAAAGAATGAATGAATGAAACAGCAAATCATAGACACAATAAATAATTATTTCCAAGAGAATGACAATAATGATACAACATAACAAAACTTATGGGATGCAACCAAATGTAATAAGGGAAAATTTTATATTTCTAGTTGTTTAGTTGCATAAAATAGAGAAAGAAAAGATTAAGGAATTAAGCTTGAAACTAAGAAAGCTAGAAAAAGAACAAATTAAAAACCCCCAATCAAATACCAAACTTGAAATTCTAAAAATAAAAGGAGAGATTACTAAAATTGAAAGTAAGGGGAAAAAAATTATTGAATTAATAAATAAAACCAAAAGGTGATTTTATGAAAAAAACCAACAAAATAGATAAAACTTTAGTTAGTTTGATTAGAAAAAGAAAGAGGAAAATCAAAATGTTAGACTCAAAAATGAAAAGGGATAAATTTTTACCAATGAAGAGGAAATTAGGGCAATAATTAGGAGTTATTTTGCCCAATTTTATGCCAATAAATTTGACAACCTAAGTGAAATGGAGGATTACCTACAAAAAAATATAGATTGCCCAGATTAAATGAAGAAGAAATAAATTACTTGCATAGTCCCTTTTAGAGAAAGAAATAAAACAAGCTATTAATCAACTCCTTAAAAAAAAATTACCAGGACATATGGATTTACATGTGAATTCTACTAAACATGTAAAGAACAATTAATTCCAATATTATATAAATTATTTGAAAAAATAGGGAACAAAGGACTCCTACCAAATTCCTTTTACGACACATACATGGTATCCATGCCTAAACCAGATAGGATGAAAACAGAGGAAGAAAATTATAGGCCAATCTCTCTAATAAATATTGATGCAAAAATCTTAAATAAAATACTAACAGAGATTAAAGAAAATTATCCCCAGGGTAATACACCATGATTATGTAGGGTTTCTGCCAGAAACACATGGTTGGTAGAATATTTGGAAATCTATTTACATAATTAACTATAAATCAATAACCAAATCAACTAAAACCATATGATTATCTCAATGGATTCAGAAAAAGCATTTGATATAAGCCAACATGCATTCTTATTAAAAACACTAGAAAGTATGATAATAATTGGACTTTTCCTTAAAATAGTCAGTAGAATCTATTTAAAATCATCAGCAAGCATCATATGTAATTGGGATAAACTGGAACCATTTTCAATAAGATCAGGGATGAAACAAGGTTGCTCACTACCCATTACTATTCAATATTGTAATAGAAATGCTAGCTTTGGGAATAAGATAAGAAAAAGAGATTAAAAGAATTAGAGTAATTAATGAGGTCACCAAATTATCACTCTTTACAGATGATATGATGGTATACTTAGAGAACCCTAGAGAATCAACTAAAAACAATCACAAATAATCTACAACTTTAGCAAAATTGAAGGATACAAAATAAATCCACATAAATCATCAGCATTTTAATGCATCACCAAAAAATCTAATAGCAAGAGATAGAAACAGGAATTCCATTTAAAATAAGTGTTAATAAAATAAAATATTTGGAAATCTATCTGCCAAGGGAAAATCTGGAAGTATGTAGGCAAAACTACAAAACACTTCCCACAAAAATAAAGTCAGATCGAAACAATTGAAAAACTATCAAGTGCTCTAAGATAGGTTGAGCGAATATAATAAAGATGACTACTATCTAAATTAATCTATTTATTTAATGCTATACCAATCAAACTCCCAAGAAACAATTTTACTGATATAGAAAAAATAACAAAATTCATTTGGAAGAACAAAAGTTCATGAAGTTTAAGTGAATTGATGAAAAAACTACAAATGAAGATGGCCTAGCTGCACCAAATCTAAAGCTATATTATAAAGCAGGAGTCATCAAAATCATATGGTACTAGTAAGCTAAGAAATAGAGCAGTTTATCAGTGGAATAGGTTATGTTCACAGAACAAAACAGTCAATGATTATAACAATATAGTGTTTTATAAACCCAAGGACCCCAGCTCTTAGAATAAAAATTCACTATGTGACAAAAAACTGCTGGAAAAATTGGAAACTTGTATGGCAGAAACTAGGCATTGACCCACATATAACACCATATATCAAGATGAGGTCAAAATGCATTCATGATCTAGATATAAATAAATAGGTTATAAACAAATTAGAACAACATAGTATAGTTCACCTGGTGTGTCGGTGGAGGAGAAAAGAATTTGTGATCAAAGAAGAAGTAGAGTACAATATTCATCACAAAATAAATATTTTAATTATATTAAGTTAAAAAGTTTTTGTACCAAAAAACAAAACAAAACAAAACAAAACCAAAAAAAAAAAAACTAATTCAGACAAGATTAGAAGAGAAGCAACAAACTGGGGAAATATTTTTACATTAAAAGGTCCTGATAAAAAGCTCATTTCTACAATATAGATAACGGACTCAAATTTATAAGAATTCAAGCCATTCTCTAGTTGATACATGGTCAAAGGAAATGACCAGACAATTTTCAGATGAAGAAATTGAAACTATTTCTAGTCATATGAAAAGTTGCTCTAAATCACTATGGATCAGAGGAATGTAAATTAAGACAACTCTGAGATACCATTATACACTTCTCAGATTAGCTAAAATGATAGGAAAAAATAATGGCAAATGATGGATGGAATGTGGGAAAACTGGGACACTGATACATTGTTATTGGAGTTGTGAATGGATCCAACCATTCTGGAGAGCAGTTTGGAACCATGCTCAAAAATTTATCAAACTGTGCAAACCCTTTGATCCAGCAGTATTTCTATTGGGCTTATATCCCAAAGAGCTCTTAAAGGAGGGAAAGAGATCCACGTATCCAATGTGTGTGGCAGCCCACATAATGATATCGTAGTTCTGCTCATTTCACTTAGCATCAATTCATGCAAGTCTCTCCAAGCCTCTATGAAATCATACTGGTGCTAATTTCTTGCAGAACAATAATATCCCATAACATTCATATACCACAATTTACACAGCCATTCTCTGTATCCATTCAATTTCCAGTTTCTAGCCACTACAAAAAAGGTTTGCTAAATTAATTCCTATACTCTCTAGTGTTTTTAATAGAAATGGATGTTGGATTTTATCAAATGCTTTTTCTGCATCTATTGAGATAATCATATGGTTTTAGTTAATTTGGTTATTGATATAGTCAGTTATGCTAATAGTTTTTCTAATATTGAACCAGCCCTGCATTTCTGGTATAAATCCTACCTGGTCAAGGTGTATTATATTGGGGATGATTTCCTGTAATCTCTTTGCTCATATTTTATACAAGATTTTTGCATCAATATTTATTAGGGAGATTGGTCTATAATTTTCTTTCTCTGTTTTCAACCTACCTGGTTTAGGTATCAGTACCATGTCTGTGTCATAAAAGGAATTTGGTAGGACTCCTTCATTCCCTATTTTTTCAAATAGTTTATATAGCATTGGGATTAATTGTTCTTTAAATGTTTCGTAGAATTCACATGTAAATCCATCTGGTCCTGGGGATTTTTTCTTAGGGATTTGATTAATAGCTTGTTCTATTTCTTTTTCTGAAATGGGACTATTTAAGCAATTTACTTACTTTGTTAATCTGGGAAGCCTATATTTTTGGAGGTAGTCATCCATTTCACTTAGGTTATTAAATTTATTGGCATAAAGTTGGGCAAAGTAACTCCTCATTATTGCTCTAATTTCCTCTTTATTGGTGGAAAGTTCTCCCTTTTCATTTTTAAGACTATTAATTTGATTTTCCTCTCTTCTTTTTCTAATCAGATTTACCAAAGATTTATCTATTTTATTGGTTTTTTCATAAAACCAACTCTTAGTTTTATTTATTAGTTCAATAGTTTTTTTTTTTTTTTTTACTTTCAATATTATTAATTTCTCCTTTTTAATTTTAGAATTTCAAGTTTAGTATTTGATTGGGGGTTTTAAATTTGGTCTTTTTCTAGCTTTTTAAATTGCAAGCCCAATTCATTGATCTTCTCCTTATTTTATTCAAGTAAGACTCTAAGGATATAAAATTTCCCCTTATTACTGCTTTGGCTGCATCCCTCAAATTTTGGCATGATGTCTCATCATTGTCATGAGTGAAATTATTAATTGTATCTATAATTTGCTGTTTCATCCAATCATTTTTTAAGATGAGATTATTTAGTTTCCAATACTTTTTGGTCTATTTACCCCTAACTTTTTGTTGAATGTAGTTTTTATTTAATCATGATCTGAAAAGAAAGTGTTTACTATTTCTGCCTTCCTACATTTAATTTTGAAGTCTTTATGTCCTAATTAACATGTGGTCAATTTTTGTATAGGTTTCATGAACTGCTGAGAAGAAAGCATATTCCTTTCTGTCTCCATTCAGTTTTTTCCAAAGATCTGTCACATCTAATTTTTCTAATATTCTATTTACATCTTTAATTTCTTTCTTATTTGTTTTGTGGTTTGTTACCTAATTCTGAGCGTGCAAGGTTGAGATCTCCCACTATTACAGTTTTGCTGTCCATTTTTTTCTTGCAACTCTCTTAACTTCTCCTTTAGGAAGTTAGATGCTATACTACTTAATGCATGTATACTTAGTATTGATATTGCTTCATTGTCTATGTTATCCTTTAGCAAGATATAGTTTCCTTACTTATCTCTTTGAATTAGATTGATTTTTGCTTTTGCTTGATCTGAGATAAGCATGGCTATCCCTGCTTTTTTTTTACTTCACCTGAAGCATAATAGATTCTGCTCCAGCCTTTTACCTTTACTCTGTATGTATCTCCCTGCTTTAAATGTGTTTCCTGTAAACAATATATTGTAGGGTTCTGACTTTTGATCCAGTCTGCTATCTGCTTCCACTTAATGGGAGAGTTCATCCCATTCACATTTACAGTTAAAATTACTAATTATGTATTTCCTGCCATCTTATTATCCCCAGATTATGCTTTTCTTTTTCTTGCCCCCCCCAACCCTCTTTCCCAGTTTTAAACTCATGTGCCCCATTTGTATTACACCACTCACCCTCTTTAGGATCCCTCCCTCTCCCCTTTGAATCTCTTCCCCTTTTTCACCCTTCCTTTATTACTCTTTTCCTTTTCCCTTCACCTCTCCACCTTTTTAATCACATGAGAGAAGATTTTCTGTAAAACAAGTATGTCAATTATTTTCTCTTTGAGCCAACTCTGATGAGAGTAGGATTCACACAATGTTTCTTCCCCTCTCTGAATTCCCTCAATTATGATAAGTTTCCTTTGCCTCTTTGTGGGATTTAGTTTTCCTCTTTTTATGTTTTCCATCACTTTCATTTTTCTTCTCAATTTTTTCTTCATTTGTCTAAATTTTCAAAATTCTTTTTCAACTTTTCCATGACCAATTCAATATTTGGAGTCTCCTAGGAGGCTTTGGATTATATGTTGGATCTTTGACTTTATTATCTTCTGAGTGTATGTCTTGATCTTTCTTGTCACCACAGTAAATCTCTATGATCATGATTTTTTTCTCCTTTTTCCAGTCTATTTCTTGACTTTTAATTCTTTGTTATAGCAGAGCACTCTTTCCAGGGTGGAAGGGACATTGTCTTCACCTTCAGAAGTTTTGTGCAGTTGTTTTCAGAGACATAAGTTTTCTTCCAAAGTGCATGATATAAAGAGAACTATTAATCTAAAGAGAAACATTATCTACTCTCTTAGCTTTTGTTCTGGATTATGAATGACCACAAGCACTTGTTTCTACCTTGGAATTGCAATGAAGATTCCAATTTAACTATGGCTGCAAGTTCTGGTGTACTATTGCTCCTCCTCACCCTGGACTGAGACCCGTGACCATGAACTTAATAAGAGCCTAATAATAGAGTCCTTTCCACAATGCCAGCAAAGAGTTTTGATCAATTGTTTGACCCTCTTACCATCTGTGTGCTTTAAAGCTCTGAAATCACCCATTGACACTGCTGATTCAGTGATTCCCAGTGCCTGCTCCTGATTTGCTGAGGTTTGCATTGTGCTGAAGTGGAGTACACTGGAATGTGCTTTACTATCCTCTTGGTGTCACAAACCTTTCCTGCAGAATTTGTAAGTTATCTTTCACTAGAAAACTATTTCACCCTGTATTTTGTGGGTTTTGCCTCTCCAGGAATTGTTTTTTTAGCATCATTTAAATATGTTTTGAGAGCTTTGGTGAGAGCTCAGGCAAGTTGCTGCCTTTTCTCTGTCATCATAGCTTTGCTACAGAATATACAAGCTATTCTTGAATGTGAAATCTTACCATTAAAATTGGTGTGATATGTTTGGAAAGTTATGTGCTGCCTGGTGCTTAAAGACATGAAATATCCTTTTTCTTGGAGCTTCTACTGCTGCTGACAAATTTACTTTTAAATTAGAAATTTTCATAATCATTTTCCAATCGACAAATGGTCAAAAATATTAATAGACATTTTTTCAGATAAGAAATTGAAGCCAATTTGGAATTATACTTAAAGGGCTATAAAACTGTGCACACACAGCAGTGCCATTAGTGTATCTGTATCCCAAGGAAATTATAAAGGAGTCAAAAGAACCCACATGTGCAAAAATAATTTTTAAATTGGAATTCAAAGTTTTGAATTGGAACAAAGAATTGGAAAATGAGTAGATGCCCATAAATTGGGGAATAGCTGAATAAGAGTTGGTATATGAAAGTAATGTAGTATTACCATTCTATAAAGATGATGAACAAGCCAATTTTAGACGGGCCTAGAAATATTTACATGAACTGAAGCTAAGTGAAACAGTCAGAACCTGGAATATATCATGCACAGTAAAAACAAGATTGTGTGATGATCAACTATGAAAGACTTGGTTCTTCTTAGTAGTTCAGTGATCCAAGGCAATCCCAATAAACTTTGGATAGAAAATGCCATCTGTATCCAGAAAAAAAAAAAGCATGGAGATTGAACATAAATTAACATATATGTTATATTCACTTCTTTTTTGTTTTATTTTTCTTGTGAATTTTCATTTTTGTACTGCTATTTCTCTCCCAACATTCATAAAGATATGTGTTTTTAAAAGTGAATATATATGTATAATTAGAAAAAATAAAACAATTTAAAAAGAAATTAAAGTTATTTATAGCTGTATGAAACATATGCTGTAAGTCATTTCATTAGAGAAATGCAAATTAAAACAACTGAGGTACCAGTTGTTTCCTCACCTCTTTCATATTGGTTAATAGAACTGAAAAAGGAAAATGATAACTTTTTTTAAAGAAAGACAGGAAATTGGTACTCTAATTCATTATTGATGAAGTGTAACTTGATGAAACCATTCTAGAGAGCAATCTGGAATTATGTCCAATCCCAGTTCCAATCTGGAACTATTTATTTATGCTTTGATCCAGTAATATCCAGAATTAGATCTGTATACAAAGATATCATTAAAAAAGGAAAAGGATCCACAAATATAAGAATATTTGTAGCAGTTGGAAAATGGAGATATCATTAAAAAAGGAAAAGGATCCACAAGTATAAAAATATTTATAGCAGTTGTTGGCAAAATTGGCAGTGGCAAAAAATTGGAAAATGAGTGGATGCCCATTAATTGAGGAATGACTGGATAAGTGGTGGTATATGAAGGTAATGGAATCTTTTTGTCCTATAAGAAATAACGAACAAGCTGATTTTAGAACAATCTGAAAAGACTTAATGCAGACTGATGCTGAGAGATGTGAGAAGAACCAGAACATTGTACATAGTTAGAGCAACACATAATGATCAGTTATGATATATTTAGTTTTTCTTATCAATGCAATGATCCAAGAGAATTCCAAGAGAAAGATATAGGAAGTCTGAATGCAGATTGGAGTATATTTCTTTCACTTTTTCCCCTTACATTTTTTTTTCCTTTTGTTGTTATTCTTCTTTTACTACATGATTAATAAGGAAATACATTTAATATGACTGTATATGTATAATCATATCACTTTTCTTGCTATTTTAGTGAGGAGGGTTAGGAAGGCAGGTAGGGAGAAAGATTTAGAGCTCATAATCCTACAAGTTGAATATTGAAAGCTGTCTTTATATGCCATTGGAAAAAAATAAAATACATAAGTATCAATTTCTCAACATTTTTGGTAATCTGAAGATAAGCAGAATAGATGAGCACCAGCAGAGTAGACAGTATATTGAAATACATCTTAGTCCTAAAAAGTGTTTCAGGGAATTTAAATTCAGCTTCTTTTCTCTTAGGAATCTATGTTTTCAAGAGCCACATTGTGTGGCTCTTTGGTGTTTCAGGAAGTGGTGTAAATCTTGGTAATCATTAAGATAAATAATAGTTACACATTTGAAAAGCTTTGAATGCCTAGTTAGATCCTGACAGTGTAATCTTAAAGAAGAACTAACTTGGACTGCCTTGCCTAAAAGTTCTAATACAGAATATTTCTCCTTGTTGTGGTGGGGGGTCAAGGCAAAATAAACTCCTCCCCACCATAGAAGAAGAAAAGCAAAACAAAGTTAACAACTAAACACTTGATTGACTTAGATTCAAATGTTTTCAATAAACAGTTATTCCTTTAAATTATTTATTTCTTATTTTAGTGCTGATGTATGCTTTCTGAACTCAAGCAGTGAGTTAAATCATTTTAAATCTGATTGTGCTGAAAGTCACTGAATGTTTCCTTAATGAATGCATGTATGGTACTATGGCTATGATTGCACCTGATGTGTGACTGGAATGCCAATGTAGTAACTGCCTCCCCAATCCTACCTTTGCCTTTATTTCATTAAATTCTTTTGTTTGGGAATTTTATCCAATATGTTAACAGCCAAAGCTGAGGTATAAATCTGAGTGATCCAAAGAAAAACCCATGCAGTCCTTTGCTGCTCTTCCTCCGTCTTCATTCTCTTGTCGCATTGTTTTCTGATGTTGGTGGGCTAATCTAAAGGGGTAATATAAAGGGTTGTGTCCTTTAATATATTGACAGCAAATATCATCCAACTAGGAAACCTCATAATCTATTTGATGTAGTCTAAGAAATTGTATTTCAATTAAAATCCACAAGTGGGCAAAATGTTTTCTGATGTGTGGGTGTTTTTCTAGCTGTCATTGAAATCATATGCTTTCCTGACACACTGACATAGAACTTTGTCCAAAACATTTTTTTTCAAACAATTATTGGCAACATGGGAATTAGATGACATAATAAAGGTTGATGAAAGATAAAATGGAACAGGAAAAGAGTTAATAGTGATATGGAGTCGTTATGCTTTCAAGAAGTAGGCTATAAAGGTACACCACTTGCTCTGAACTTAAGGGACTTTAATGAATGACTAAAATATGGTTTAGATGGGATGTGTGAACTTGGTTAAAAAGCATGAACCAGGTGAGAAGAGATTCTCCAGTAGGAAGTCTGATCCTTCCTCTGACTACTGAATTTTCAAAGGCTACTGTCACATAAAAATTAAGAGGAAATGAAATAGCACTTAGAGTTGTAAAAGTTTACTTCTGCAGAATCATTGACACTAATTTTGTTGATAACAGGATTGGCAATTTAAGTATATTTCTTGATAGGATATCCAGCCAAGGAAAGTTTATTTCCTGGCTTTGTTGATAATCTGTGAACATTGGACTCCAAAATAGTAAGAATACTGAATAGAGAAGTCTATGTTGCCAAATATAATAAGCCATTCTTACTTTTATACTGTTCTTTAGCATCCACAATCCCAATGATTTGTAATTGTATTACAAATTTTACAGAGCAAATGCCTGTGATTGGTAATAATATACAATATCTCCAAATGAGTCTATAGACTCAAGTTTGATACCAATTTGCAAAAACAAAAAGAATAGATAAGAGACTCTAAAGTTTTCATCTCTGGAAAACCATTACTGATTCATGAAAGAAAAATGGTGGGATAGGGATAGATAGGTAAATAGAAGTGAAGTATGCTCTCTTAAAATAAGCCCTTGAATGACAGCTAAGTAGTACAGTGAATAGAGCACTGTCTCTGAAGGCAGGAGGACCTGAATTCAAATTCTGCCTTAACAGTTACTAGCTCTGTGACCCTGGTCAAATCACTTAACTCCAATTGCCTTACAATAAATAAATAAATGCCTTGAATTAGCATTTGATGGAATGTGATATTCTAGCATCTCAACCTATATGAGTAGCCTCTAGTGACAACCATCAGTATATACCAAATCCTTAATAATCCTTTCCAATTATGAGTGTACTTATGATGCTATAAGTTTCTTTTTATGGCAAATTTTGGAAATTTGTATAGTATTCTTGATTGTACTTTCTGCTTACCTGTCATAAGCTCTTATGATCCATCATTACCAGAATGGAGATGAAGTGACTGTTGATTCTCAATAGAGCCTCAGGTCTAGAAAGTACAACCAATCTGTAAAGGTCTGAATTAAAAGTCCACTGATAAACTGAAATTTGTATGCTTATGATCCAGTCCATCTAAATTTGAAGAAGTTCCTCACCAAGTTGGGTTCAGAATAGAAGGTTTTTCTGTCCATAGTAATTTTCAGAGAACATCTGCTACATCATGAAAGGATTATACAGAGGGTATATCACACCAAGGAACCATACCTCCTTGAAGTATTAAAATATAAACAATTGGGAATTTTGCTTCTTCATTTCAAGTTTCATTGTTTAAAGGGGGAGGGAAGTTTGGGATAATGCCATGTGCCAGCTATTACATGTACTAAGTACTTTAGAATAGTATCTCATTTGATCCTCATAACAAACAACTTGAAAGTAGGTGCTGTTATTATTCCCATTTTACAGTTGAAGAAACTGAACCAGACAGGGTTTAAATGACTTCTTCATGGTCACAAATCTGGTAAATGTCTGAAGGAGAATATGAACTAGGATTTTTCTGACTTGCAGGTCTAGTCTTCTATCCATTGTGCCACCTAGCTGCCTAGGTTGAAAGTGCTTCTGACATAACAATTCATTTCTGGGATATTGTTGAATATGGTATGATGAATAGAATAATTATAAAAAGTTGGATTTGTCACTGGATTATTCATTAGAAGAACTAGGTGCAAGTCTAAACTCTGTATCCAATTATACTCTAACTCTCTAGAGAACTCAGTGTCTTATCTGTTAAATAATGAGTCAATTTCAATAATTTCTAAGACTTCTTCCATACTATGATCCTCTAAAATAGTTTTTTTACACTTTAAAATTTTTTATTAATATCTGGTTTTGTTAATATCAACTTACTGTCCAGATATGCCCTCCCTTCCCCACTTTCTGTTACATAGATAATCCATTTTTAGTTATGAAGAAGATAAAATAAAAGGGAATGTGAAGTAAGTAAGCATTCCTGCAAAATTAACTAACATTTTAATACCTCCACAAAGAAGAAAAAGGTAATTTTCATGTCTCTTCTTTAAGGCAAAATTTGGTAATAATAATTATGTAGCATTCGGTTTCATTTGTTGTTGTTCTTCTCTAACAGTTATTTTTCCAAAAAATATTTATTAAGCACTTATTATGTCCCATGTACTATCCTAAGAGTAGTGCACCCTCACATACCATGAAATAGTCCCTGTCTCAAAGACTTTATGTTATCTTTTATGTGTGTGAAAGTGGAGGTAGAGCAGAGTGGGTGTAGGATGGGGAGGAGAGTTCTCTATGCATAGAAGTAAGTTCCCAAACTGAGAAAAGATGGAACTAAAAGAACTAACTAAGGCCTGTTCCCTGTAACTTGCTTCTTTTCACTATATTCCTGATAGTTGCTTATTTTCTTGTCAGTGCCTCCCTTTCATAAAAGACAAATATAGAAAAAAATAACTTCCAATTAATTGAGGGTTCTTACAAATTGAGCTCTGCTTAATTGAGGTTTTGCAACTCCTATGAATTCCACTCTTTGATGTTTTTGCCCAGTCACAAGGGACTTTTTCTTAATTATACTTTCATAAGGAAAAAAATGTCTAAGTTAAATACAAGCTACTTCCCTTATCTAAGTTTGGGTGCTGTTCAGGTTTCTGTATCATCCATTTAAGAAGAGTGCCAGGAGCTAATGACTATGATTTGATCCCACATTTGTAGTGCTCTTGTTATTGAAAGGATTCATCATGGATAGAAATTATTTGTACTTTAGCTGGAGGCCAAAGACTTTGCACTCAGCATTCAGAAGGAACATGCCATATCCATTTCTACACATTTAGTGCTGAAACAAATGATGGAGGATCTGGGACAGTTGCAGTTGATTTGTTCATTTCTATCTTTTTTTTTTTTAATCAATCAAAGTAAACACTGAAGACGCATTTCTAGATAATATAAAATATCAAATGAAAAAAAGAACAAAAGCCTTTGACAATGGCATTTTTGCTATTTAATAAAAACAACAACAAAAAGCTAAGAATGAAATAATTCATAATTTTTTTTCTTTTTTGAACATTGGACTTTGAATACTGGCTCATGAATAGGAATTTTTTTCTGATTGTATTTGTATCAATCCCACCAGCATTGGTTAAGGTGAAAGAGCAAGGATTTAATGTTTAATTGATAATTGCAAAACTTTGGTTTTGAAGACATTGCGTTTGAGATGCTTATGAGACATCCTATTTAAATTGCCTAATAAGTAGTTGGTATATGAAATTCAAATTAAGGACAGTCTAAGTATCCTTTAAATTTGGGTATTAACCTGGATGAGAGTTCTAGCCCTCCTCTTTTTTAGTTACATGATGCTCAACAAATATTACTCTAAAACTCCATTATTATTTTATAGATGGAGACAGTTAGCTATCTTATCTTCTTATAGGGATGAAGTAAAATTGAAATTCATAGAAATCTGTTCTTATTTCAGGGGGACTTGCATAAACATTGTAGGTTTTGTTGTTGTTTGTTTTTCATTTCTTGCATTCTCAATTTAATTGTAAAATCTCTGAGGGGAGGAATCTTTCATTTTCAATAATGCCTAACAAGTTTCATTAAGCAGATGTTTGACCTGAGAAGCAACATGGAAAGAAGATTAGCCTTGGAGGTCTTGATTCAAAATCCACCTCTGAAACTTACTAGTTGTATTTTCATTTATGTAAAATGGGGGAAAACAGCTATCATTCCTATCTCATAGAACTGTTTTGAGGTTTAAATGAAATAATATATACAAAATGCTTTGCAAAACTTAGAGTGATTTTTAAAATATCAGATATTTTAATTATTAATTCATTTGTACAAGAAATGATTTAGAGACATCCAGTGGTGGAATCAAGATGGTGTAGTGAAAACAGAAAGCTGCTCAGCCTCTCCCAGTTTCCCTCAAAAACTCACAAAACCAAGCTCTGAAAAGAGTCTGATGGGATGAAGTCACTCTCCAGCTCAAAATAGACTGGAAAAACTTCAAGAAAGATCAGTCTCACTGGAGTGAAAAGGTTGTTCAGAGCATCTCAGAAAGAATGAAGAAAAATTGGAAGTGGGTCTTACCCACAGTAAATCAGTTAGTAAGACCCTCAGTCTTGGCTCAGTAGAGGAGCAAGTCAGTGAGGCAGTTTCCAGTCCCAGTTCAGAGGGCAAATTCTGGTAAAGCTGGCTGTTTCCCGAAAAGAGCAAGTAAAGTTACCCACTGCATATGCAAGGGGCCCTTATGCTCAAAATCAAGGCTCAGAGCCGCACAGGAAATTTGGGCCAGTGCCCTCTTTATCCTAGGAGCAAAGATCAACTATAAAAGTGTAAAAGAGGAAATACAAACAGAAAAGAAAAGAAAATGAGCAAGAAACAGAAAGAATTTTGACCATAGAAAGCTACTATGGTGACAGAGCAAATAAAAACACAAACTAAGATGAAGAAAAAATATGAATAGAACAAATCTCAAAGACCAATATGAATTGGTTTCAAGCTCAGCAAGGCTTTTTGGAAGTACTCATAAAACAGCAAATAATACAGAAGAAAAAATGAGAAAGAAAATGAGAGGTATAAATGAGAGAGTTAACAGCCTGGAAAAGGAAGGAAAAAAATGTTCGAAGAAAACATCTTAAAATGTAGAATTAAGCAAATGGAAAAAAAGAGAAATGAAAGGTAACTGAAGAAAATCACACATTAAATACTAGAATAGGGCAAAATGCAATATAATGACTCTGTGAAACACAAACAAATCAGTCAAACAAATTTTAAAAATGAAAAAAAAAATAGAAGAAAATGTGAAATACCTCACTGGAAAAGCAACCCATCTGGAAAATAGATACAAAAGAGACAATTCAAAAATTATTGGCTTACCTGAAGGTCATGACAGAAAAAAAAGATCCTGGAAGATAGCATTAATGATAACTGCCCTGATTTTTCTATAAACAAAGGGGGGAATACTCATTGAAAGTATCTATCAATCACGTTCCAAAGACATCTCATAAGAAAATCCAAAGAGCATTGTTGCAAAAATCCAGAACTACAACCTCAAGGAAAAAATACTGCAGACTGCCAGACAAAAACAATTCAAATATCTAGGAGTAATAATCAGGGTTACTCAAGATCTGCCAGCTTCTACAGTAAAGGCTCAAAGATCTTTGAATGCCATATTCTGGAAGGCAAAGGACCCAGGGTGCAATGAAGAATTAATACTCAGGTAGACTCACTATCATCTCTCAGGGAAGGTGATGGAGCTTCAATGAAGTAAGAGACTTTCAATCATTTCTATTTAAAAAACCAGAACTATATATAAAATTTAACCTACAAACACAGGACTCAAGAGAAGCAACAAAAAAAGATAAACAGGGGAAAATGTACATTATTTTCAAATATATATATATATATATGTATATGTATATATACATATATATATTTAAATAAATATGAATAAAATATTGTTAAATTATTCATATCTCTAGATGGAAAAATATTTCTAAGTCTTAAGAACTGTATCTGTCCCTGGGGCAGAAAGAGGGGTGCATCTGAGGATGTGGTTTTGAATAGATTTTGATATGATGACATCAAATAAAAAACATTAAGGCTTGGATGATTTGTACTTGAAAAAAGAGGAAAAGTAGTAGATGGAGTGGGTTCAATAAAACAGTATTAAGAGAAGGGGTAAGGATGACAAGAGATAAGATAATGGGAAGAGTGAGTAAAAAACAGGACTAAGACCACAACACACCTCACAGATGACAGGAAAAGACAAAAATGAATGATGGAGATGATGTGGAAAAACTGGGCCACTAATACATTATTCGTGGTATTATGAATGGATCCACCCATTCTGGAGATTAATTTGGAACTATGTTCAAAAAAGTCATCAAACTGTGCATACCCTTTGATACAGCACTGTTTCTATTGAGCCTATGTCCCAAAGAGCTCTTAAAGCAAGGAAAGGGACCCGTATGTGCAAAAATGTTTGTGGCTGCCCTTTTTGTAGTGGTAAGAAACTGGAAACTGAGTAGATATCCATCAGGTGGAGAATGGCTGAATAAGTTATGGTATATGAATGTTATAGAATATTATTGTTCTATAAAAATGATCAGAAAGATGATTTTAGAGAGCCCTAAAGAGACTTACATGAACTGATGCTAAGTAAAATGAGCAGAACCAAGAGATCACTGTACATGGCAATATCAGTATTATATGACAATCAATTCTGATGAACATGACTCTTTCTAACAATGAAATGACTGAGGCCAGTTCCAATGATCTTGTGAAGAGGGCTATCTACACTCAGAGAGAGGACTATGGGAACTGAATATAGATCACAATATAGCATTCTCACTCTTTTTTTTAGTTTTTCATTTTTACTTTTCTTACTCATTTTTTTTTGTTTTCTTACTCATTTACTTTCTTTTTTATCTGATTTTCTTGTGCAGCAAGAGAATTGTATAGATATGTTGATACATAGTGGATTTAATATATATTTTAATATGTTTAACATATACTGCTTACCTGCTTGTAGGAGAGGGGATAGAGGGAAGGAGGAGAAAATTTGAAACACAAAATCAATTTTGTCATATTATCCATGCATAAGTTTTGAAAATAAAAAGCTTTATGAAAAAGAAAATAGGACTAAGGCCTGGGTAGAAAGAGAGAACAAAAGTGTATATGGGGAGATAATGGGATGGAGGGAAATACAGAGTGGTAATCATAACTATGAATGCTAATGGGATGAATTCTCCTATAAAACAGAAATAAATAGTAGGAGTGGATTAAAAAATAGAATCCTGCAAAATGTTGTTTACAAAAAACATGTTTAACACAGAGAGACATATACAGAATACAGGCAAAAGGCTGGAATAGAATTTATTATGCTTCAGTTGAAGCAAAAAGAAAGCAGGGATAACAATTCTCATCTCAGATAAATCAAAAGTAAAAATAGACTTTATTAAAAGAGAAAAGTACGGAAAGTACATCTTGATAAAGGGTACCACAAACAATGAAATAATAATGCTATGTATGCACCAAGTGGTAGAGCAGCCAAATTCCTAGAGAATATTTTAAGCCAGTTACAAAAAGAAATAAACAGCAAGAATATATTAATGGGGGACTTCAACATTCCCCTCTCAAAAACAGACATATCTAACCACAAAATAAACAAGAAAAAAACAAGGAAGGTTAATAGGATCCTAGATATGATAGACCTCTGGAGAAAATTGAATAGGAACAGAAAGGAATACATTTTTTTTTTCAGCAGTACACACACCTACACAAAAATTGAGCAAGTTCTCACAATAAAATGCAAAAAAGGCAGAAATAGTTAATGCTCCTTTTTCAGATCACAATGCAATAAAAAAAATTCAATAAAAGGGCAGGAAAAGATAGATTAAAAACTAATTGGATATTAAGTGATCTAATATTAAAAACTGAGTCAAACAACAAATCACAGTAACCAACCATAATTTCATCCAAGAGAATGACAACAATGAGACAACATACCAAAACTTATGGGATGCAGCCAAAGCAGTTCTTAAAAGAAAATTTTATATGTCTAAATAGCTACATGTATAAAAAAGAAGAAAAGGAAATCAATGAATTCAGCATGCAACTAAAAAAAACCTAGAAAAAAGAATGTTTTAAATCCCCAATTGAATACTGCAGTAGAAATTCCAAATCTCCAAGGAGAGTTTGGTAAAATTGAAACTAAGAAAACTATTTAACTAATAAAACTGAGTTGGTTTTATGAAAAAAAAAACAAAAACAAAAATAAACTTTTGGTCACTTTGAACCAAGAAGAAACAAAGAAAAAACCAAATCATCAGCATCACAGATGAAAAAGTGTGAACCAAGAAGAAACAAAGAAAAAACCAAATCATCAGCATCACAGATGAAAAAGTGTGAACTTACCAACAATGAAAAGGAAATTAAAGCAATAATTAGGAGCTATTCTGCTCAACTGTAGCAATAAGTCTGACAATTTTAGCTGAAATGGATGAATATTTATGAAAATACAAATTGCCCAGATTAATAGAAATGGAAATAAGTTACTTAAATACTTCCATTTTAGAAAAAAGAAATTGAACAAGTCCTAATGAACTCTCTAAGAAAAAAATTTGTAGTGCCTGATGGATGCATAAGTGAATTCTACAAAATATTAAAGGAACAATTAATTCCAATACTATGTAAATTATTTAGAAAAATAAATAAAGGAGTTCTCCCAAATTCTTTCTATGCCACATATATAGCACTGATACCCAAATTAGGAAGAAACAAAAAAGAAAAAGAAAATTACAAACCAATTTCCCTAATGAATATTGGTGCAAAAAATTTAAATAAAATATCAGCAAAGCGATTACAGCAACTTATCAGCAGGATAATACACTATAAATGAGTGGGATTTATACTAGGAATGCAGGGCTAGTTCAATATCAGAAAAATTATTACCATAACCAAACCTATCAATAAAAAAACACAGAAATCATATGATAATCTCAATAGATGGAGAAAAAGCTTTTGACAAAATACAGCCCACATTCTTATTAAAAACACTAAAGAGCATAGGGATAAATGGAGTTTTCCTTAAAATAATGAACAGTATTTATCTAAAAACAAAAGCAAGCATTATTTGTAATGGAGAGAGATTAGATGTCTTCCCAATAACATCAGGGATGAAACAAGAATACCCATTATCACCACTATTATTCAATAATGGACTAGAAATATTGGATTTAGCAATAAGAAAAAAATAACTTAAAGGAATTAGAAAAGGGCAATGAGGAAATAAAACTATTACTCTGCAGATGGTATGGCTACATACTTAGAGAATCCTAGAAAATTATCCAAAAACCTACTTGAAACAATTAATAGCTTTAACAAATTTACAATATGTAAAACAAACCCACAAAAATCATCAGCATTTCTACATATTACTGACAAAGCTCATCAGCAAGAGATAGAAAGAGAAATTCCATTTAAAATTACTCTAGACAAAATAAATACTGGGGGGGGGGGTCTAACTGCCAAGACAATCCCAAGAACTATATGAATCCACTCACAAAATATTTCTCATACAAATAAAGTCAGATGTAAACAATTAGAAAAAAACAATTGCTCATGGGAAGGTTGAGTTAATATAAAAAAGAAAAACTTCCTGAAATTTGAAATGGAAAAGGTAAAGAACACCCAGGAAAATGGAATCTGTGAATTGGAAAAGATAAAGAACTCTCAGGAAAGTAGGATCTGTGAATTGGAAAAAGAAAATAACATTAAAAAGAAATAGTGAGGGAGTGGAGCCAAGATGGTAGAGAAGGCACACATTTCATTCTAAGCTCCTATCCTACCCACATTCCTAATTACCAAATTCAGCCTCTGAAATAGTGCTTGACTGGTAAAATCCATGAATACCGGGAGTACAACAAATTACCACTCAAAAATAAACTGGAAGATCTCCAGAAAAAATTTGTCCTGATTGCTGGGAGCAGGACAGTGCAGACAGGGAGGTAGAACATAGAGGCTAGCACACTGAGTGGATGGGGGCAAGGGTGGTCTCCATGCTGGTAGAGATTTTTCAGGGAGGATTCTACCACAAGTTGACTGCTCTGCTTTGGTTGCAAAGCAGTAGATCATCAAAGAAGTTACAAAAAGGCCAAGGGTAGAGTGTACTCCAATAAACACCAGAATGTAACAGGATCTGGCTATATCCACCCAGCACCAGAAGTGATTCAGCACAGAACACAGCACCATTACTTTTCAACATTTTCTTAGAAATGATAGCTTTGGCAATAAGAGTTGAGAAAGAGATTAAATGAATTAGAGTAGGTAAAGAGGAAACCAAATCATCACTCTTGGCTGATGATATGATTGTATACTTAGAGAACCCCAGAGATTCTACTAAAAAGCTATGAGAAACAATCCACACCTTTAGCAAAGTTGCAGGATATAAAATAAACCCACATAAGTCATCAGCATTCTTATATATATCTAACAAAATCCAACAGTTAGAGAGAAATTCCATTTAAAATAACTACTGATTGTATGAAGTATTTGGGAATCTATCTGCCAAGGGAAAATCAGGAACTATATGAGCAAAATTAGAAAACAGTTTCCCTACAAATTAAGTCAAATCTAACCAATGATCTAACCAGAAAAATATTGAGTGCTTTTGGATAGGGCAAGCAAATATAATAAAAATGACAATGCTATCTAAACTAATCTATTTATTTAATGCTATACCAATCAGACGCCCAAAAAGCTATTTTAATGACCTAGAAAAAATAACAACAAATTTCATAAGGAAAAACAAAAGGTCAAGGATTTCAAGGCAACTAATGAAAAGAAATCAAATGAAAGTGGCCTAGCTGTATCATATCTAAAACTATATTATAAAGCATCAGTTACCAAAACCATTTGGTATTGACTAAAAAATTGACTAATTGACCAGTGGAATAGGTTATGTTCAAAGGACATAATAGTCAATAACTTTAATAATGTAGTGTTTGACAAAATCAAAGACCCCAGCTTTTGGGATAAGAATTCACTTTTTGACAAAAACTGCTGGGAAAATTGGAAATTAGTATGGCAGAAACTAGGAATTGACCCACCCTTAACACCATACATCAAGATAAAATCAAAATGGCTTCATGATCTAGGCATATAGACTGAGATTATAATAAATTAGAAGAACATAGGATAGTTTACCTCTCTGACCTGTGTAGGAGGAAGGAATGTGTGACCAAAGAAGAACTAGAGATCATTATTGATCACAAAATAGAAAATTGTGATTATATTAAATTGAAAAACTTTTGTACAAATAAAACTGATGCAGACAAGATTAGAAGGGAAGCAATTACCTGGGAAAACATTTTTACAGTCAAAGTTTTTGATGAAGGCCTCCTTTCCAAAATATATAGAGAATTGATTTTAACTTATGAGAAATCAACTTATCCTCCAGTTGATAAATGATCAAAGGATATGTACAGACAATTTTCAGATGAAGAAATTGAAACTATTTTTAGTCTAATGAAAAGATGCTCCAAATCATTATTGATCTGAGAAATGAAAATTAAGACAACTCTGAGATATCATTATATACCTGTCAATTTGGCTAGGATGACAGGAAAAGATAATGCTGAATGTTGGAGGGGATGTGGGACACTGATACATTGTAGGTTGAATTGGGATATATCCCAAAGAGATATTAAAGAAGGGAAAGGTACCTGTATGTGAAAAAAAAATGTTTGTGGCAGTCTTTTTGTAGTGGCTAGAAATTGGAAATTGAATGGATGCCCATCAATTTGAGAATGGTTGAATAAGTTCTGGTATATGAATGTTATGGAATATTATTGTTCTGTAGGAAATAGCCAGCAGGATGATTTCAGAAAGGCCTAGAGAGACTTACATGAATTGATGCTGAGTAAAATGAGCAGGACCAGGAGAAAATTATACACTTCAACAACAATATTATATGATGATTAGTTCTGAAGGTTGTGGCTCTCTTCAACAATGAGATGAACCAAATCAGTTCCAATTGTTCAATAATGAAGAGAACCAGTTATTCCTAGTGAAAGACTATGGGAAATGAGTGTGAACCACTACATAGCATTTCCAATCACTCTATTTTTGACTGCCTGCATTTTTGATTTACTTCAAAGGTTAATTGTACATTATTTTAACATCTGATTCTTCTTGTGCAGCAAAATAACTGTATGCATATGTATAAATATATTGGATTTCACAAACACTTTAACACAATTAAATGTATTTGTCTATCTGCCATCTTGGAGAAGGGATGTGGAGAAGGAGGTGAAAATTGGAGCAAAAGGTTTGCAATTGTCAATGCTGAAAAATTACCCATGCATCTATCTTGTAAATAAATAGCTATGATTAAAAAAAAATTCAAAGATTAAAAAAAAAATAGTGAAATGGAAACAAATTCCATAGAGCAAAACAACTCATTTAAAAACTCAATTGGACATATACATAATAAAATAAAATAAAATTAATAAAAATAACTCATTAAAAATCAGAACTGAAGAAATAGAAATGAGTGATTTGTTAAGACATCAAGAATCAGTCAAGCAAAACAAAACAAAAAAAATAGGAAAAAATGTTAAATATTTACTTGGAAAAACACCAAACCTGGAAAATAGATATAGGAGAGATAATTTGAGCATTATTGAACTCCCTTAATACCATGGACTTCCATCTCCTATTCAGTTGCCTAGAGAATGGCCTCTTTGGTGCAACCGAGGCTTCCACTGGGCCTTGGAATGTAGATTGACCCAGGGAAATGATAGGCAGGGCCCAGCTTCAAGGTATATAAAAGACAGATGGAGCATGATGACATCTGAGATTACATCCAGAGAGTCTTTAAAAGGTCAGGACTCTGATGTGATCAATCAGCCTAAAAGTAATCACATGGCAGAAAAAGATTACAGTTAGGGAGAATACAGGCTTGTTAAACCAAGAGGGCAGTGTCCAGTGCAAACAACTTCAATGTAATTTCCAGATGATTAGGGAGAAATCCCAAAAGTGGTAAATAGAAGGGACTAGATAGGTTAACTGCCTGGGAGAGAGGGTTTGTGTGTGTTCCTACAGATGGAGAAGGAATCAGATGGGTGCCAACAAGCCACATTCACCTTATCCATCAGAGAGAAACAGAAAACGAGAAAAACCTCAAAACAAAGGAGAAGATTTAAGAAACATCTGACACTGAAAGAGCATGGCTGACAATGAGACCTTTAAAATCTTCAGGAATCATTGGATTCCCTAACACAAAATTAGACTGTTTCTAGGACTTGAAAACCAGGAGCAATCATTGGATTCTTTGAGATGAAAAATTGTGTCTTCAAAGCTTGCAGTAATTATTGGATTCCTGGCACATGAACTAATGGACAATTGATTCCTTTTGGACTATTTCTAGGACTTATGGACATGTATAAATTCCCATGTTGATTGATGTCATTTGTTACATTACTACTAGCATGTGTTATATTGTTATGTGCTTATGTCATTTATGTAATTATGTGTAATACCTCCCATATTGATGAATTTATGTATACCTGTTTCAAATGAGTCCCTTTAAAAACCCGCTAATCTGATTTGATTTCCCATTTCCTTTGGTGTTTTCATCTCCCTTCCTGTGATATCAGGGAGGGTGTGACCACCTTTTTTTTATGGTGTTTTCACTTCTTTTTTGAGCAGTCAGGGAAGGCGTGATCACCTTTTTTGGGGGTTATCACCATCTTGAGAAGTTAGGGAGGTCATGACGACCTATGTTTTAAATCAAAAGAAAGCAGGAGATGTTAGAATCCTAGTGTTTACTCAGTGGAATTGATAGAAACAATACTTATACGATTGTTTACAAATTAGAGCTCACACCTTTAAGAGAGTTTACACATTAGCTCACATTTTAGAGTTCACAAGTTGGGAGATTTCAGGATTCAGTATGAGAGTTTACACCTCCCACAGTCCCACTCTCTTAGAGGAGGAGTCAATCTTTGTGTTCACACCTTTAAGAGATCATATATAAAAAGCTCAGTTTCAGCGAGGGTCAGTTGGAGATATTGAGGGCCTCCATCAGGAATGAGTTGAGAAGTCAGTGGGAGAGGTGAGATATTGAAAGCCAGAAGTCAGTCAGTTGAGGAGATTGACAAGCTAGAGACTGCAGTTGGGCAGAACTGGGGATTCAGAAGAGGAGAGGCTGAGGCTGGCAGAGGCAGAAGCAAAAGACTAGCAACAAGAGCTCTCAGAACCAAGGAAAACTAAGTGGGCTATTTTGTAAGAGACAACAAAAGATTGGATTTTAACTCATGGCTGCATTTGAGGTGATTATTGATCTGAACTGAAACTAAAGCTGCCTCAAGGAACCTCCCCAAATAACCTGCTTCCAGAGAACCATCATATTTTAGAAAAGAAGAGAACACCACAGGATTTAGAAGTGGAAAGGGGATTGTAACAAAAAAAGAGAAAAGTAGAGATAAAAAGAGGGAAATTATATCCCATGAAAAGGCAAACGAAATCTATCACATCTGAGGGAATTAAAGGAGAGGAACATTGTGTGAATCTTACTCTCCACAGATTTGTCTCAAAGAGAAAATATTATACATATTTGGTTTACAGAGAAACTCCTAATTAAAAAGTAGGAAATGGGCAAAGGAAAATAGTAGGATAAATAGAAGGGAAAACAGAAATAATAAGGGAATAAAGGAAATAATAAGAATGGGGAATGTACTCAAAGGGGATGGTAGGGATTCTAAAGAGGGAGAGCTGCATGAGGCAAGTGGTTCCCATAGTTTGATACTGAGGAGGAAATAAGGGGGGGAGAAGAGAAAAGTATAATCTGGGATAATAAGATGGCAGGAAATACAGAAATAGTAGTTTTAACCGTGAATGTGAATGGGATGAACTCTCCCACAAAGCGAAAGTAGATAGCATACTCGATCAAAAGTCAGAATGCTACAATATGTTATGTGTTATGTGTTAACAGGAAACACATTTAAAGTAGGGTGATACATACAGAATAAAGGTAAAAGGCTGGAGCAGAATCTATTATGCTTCAGGAGAAGTACAAAAAGCAGGAGTAGCCACCCTTGTCTCAGGTCAAACAAAAGCAAAAATTGATCTAATTAAAATAGATAAGGAAGGAAACTATTTATTTCTAAAGAGTATCACAGACAATGAAGCAATATCATACTAAACATATGCGCCAAGTGGTATAGGATCTAAATTCCGAAAGGAGAAATTAAGAGACTTTCAAGAAGAAATAGACAGCAAAATTATAATAGTGGGAGATTTCAACTTTATACTGTCACAATTAGATAGATCAAATCACTGAACAAATAAGTAAGAAGTTAAAGAGGTAAATAGAATATTAGAAAAGTTGGGTATGATAGATCTTTGGACAAAACTGAATGGAGACAGACAGGAGTACACTTTCTCCTCAGCAGTTCATGGAACTTATTAAAAAATTGACCATATATTAGGATGTAAAGACCTCAAAATTAAATGTAGAAAGGCACAAATAGTAAATGCATTCTTTTCAGATCACAATGCAATAAAAACTACATTCAACAAAAATCTAGGGTTATATAGAACAAAAGTAATTGGAAACTAAATAATGCCATCCTAAAGAATTTTGGGGTGAAACAGCAAATCATAGACACAATTAATAATTTTATCCAAGAAAATGACAACAATGAGACAACATACCAAAATTTGTGGGATGCAGTCAAAGTGGTAATAAGGGGAAATTTTTTTTTTTTTTATTTCTAGAGGCTTACTTGAATAAAATAAAGCGAAGATCAATTAATTGGGCTTGCAACTTAAAAAGCTAGAAAAAGAGCAAATTAAAAAACCCCAAGCAAATACTAAACTTGAAATTCTAAAATTAAAAGGAGAAATTAATTAAATTGAAACTAAAAGAACTATTGAATTAATAAATAAAACTAAGAGTTGGTTTTTATGAAAAAAATAGATAAACCTTTGGTAAATTTGATTAGAAAAAGGAAAGTGCAAAATAAAATTGTTTAGTTTTAATAATGAAAAGGGAGAAATTTCCATCAATGAATAGAAAATTAGAGCAATAATAAGGAGTTATTTTGCCCAACTTTATGCCAATAAATTTGATAACTTAGATGAAATGGATGACTGCCTTCAAAAATATAGGCTTCTCAGATTAACAGAGAAGGAAGTAAATTGCTTAAATAGTCCCATTTTGGAAAAAGAAATAGACCAAGCTGTTAATCAAACCCCTAAGAAAGAAATCCCCAGGATCAGATGGATTCACATATAAATTCCACCAAACATTTAAAGAATAATTAATTCCAATGTTATATAAACTATTTCAAAAAATATGGAATGAAGAACTTCTACTAAATTCCTTTATCACCCAGACCTAAACCAGATAGGCTGAAAACAAAAAGAAAATTATAGACCAATCTCCCTGATGAATATTGATGCTAAAATCTTAAATAAAATATTAGCAAAAAGATTACATAAAAGCATCCCCAAGATAATACACCATGACCAAGTAGGATTTATACCAGAAATTTAGAGCCGGTTCAATATTAGGAAAACTACCAGCATAATTGACTAAATCAATATCCCAAATTAACAAAAACCCTATGATCATCTCAATAGATGCAGAAAAATCATTTGATAAAATCCAACATCCATTCCTATTAAAAACACTTGAGAATATAAGAAGAAATGGACTTTTCCTTATAAAATAGTCAGTAGCATCTATTTAAAACTATCAATAAGCATCATATGTAATGGGGATAAACTGGAACCATTCCCAAAAAGATTATGAGTGAAACAAGGTTCCCCACTATCTCCATTACTATTCAACATAGTATTAGAAATGCTAACTTTGGCAACAAGAGTGGAATAAGAGACTAAAGGAATTAGAGTAGGTAATGATAAAACCAAATTATCACTCTTTGCAGATGATCTGATGGTATACTTAGAGAACCCAAGAGATTGAATTAAAAATCTATTAGAAATAAACCACAACTTTAGCAAAGTTGCAGGATACAAAATAAATCCACATAAATCATTGACATTTTCATATATCACTAACTAAATTCAACAGTTGGAAATACAAAGAGAAATTCCATTTAAAATAACTGGCAATATTATAAAATATTTCAGAATCTATCTGCCAAGGGAAAATCAGGAACTATATGAGTAAAACTACAAAACAAATTCCACACAAATAAAGTCAGACCTAACAATTTGGAAAAATATTAAGTGCTCTTGGATAGTTCGAGCAAATATAATAAAGATGACAATACTACCCAAACTAATCTATTTATTTAGTGCTCTACCAATCGGACTCACAAGAAACTATTTTAATGACTTTTTTTTTCTAAAAAATAACAACAAAATTCATCTGGAAGAACAAAAGGTCAAGACTTTGAAGGGAAGTAATGAAAAAGAAGTCAAATGAAGGTGGCCTAATTGTACCAGATCTAAAATTGTATTATAAAGCAGCAATCACCAAAAGCATTTGGAATAGACTAAGAAATTGTTTAGTTAGGTTAGGTTCACAGGACAAAATAGTCAATAACTATAATAATTTAGTATTTAACACTTTTGGCCCCTGTTTTTGGGATAAGAATTCACTGTTTGACAAAAACTGCTGGGAAAATTGGAAATTAGTATGGCAGAAAGTAGGCATTGACCCACACTTAACACTGTACATCAAGATAAGGTCAAAATGGGTTCATGACCTAGGCATAAAGAATGAGATTATAAATAAGTTAGAAGATGATAGGATAGTTTATGTCTTAGGTCTGTGAAGGAGGGAGGAATTTGTGATCAAAGAAGAACTAGGAATCATTATTGATCACAAAATAGAAAATTTTGATTGTATCAAATTTTTTTTTGTACAAACAAAAGTAATGCAGAGTAGATTTGAAGGGAACCAATACATTGGGAAAACCTTTTTTCAGTCAAAGGTTCTGACAAAGGCCTTCTTTCCAAAAGATAAAGAGAATTGACTTTAATTTAAAAGAAATCAAGCCATTTTCCAATTAGTAAAAGGTCACAGGATGTGAACAGACAATTTTCAGATGAAAAAATTGAAACTATGCTTCAAATCATTATTGATGAGAGAAATGCAAATGAAGACAACTCTGAGATACCACTACATACTGTCAGATTGACTAAGATGATAGTAAAATGTAATGCTGAATGTTGGAGGGGCTATGGGAATACTGGGACACTGACACATTGTTGGTGGAATTGTGAAGGCCTCCAACTATTCTGGAGAGCAATTTGGAACTATGCACAAAATGTTATCAAATTGCATACCCTTTGATCCAACAGTGTAACAACTGGGCTTATATCCCAAAGAGATGTCAAAGAAGGGAAAGGGACCTGTATGTGCAAGAATGTTTGTGGTAACCCTCTTTGTAGTGGCCAGAAACTGGAAACTGAGTGGATGTCCATCAATTGGAGAATGGCTGAATAAATTGTGGTATATGAATATTATGGAATATTATTGTTTGGTAAGAAATGACGAGCAGGATGATTTCAGAAAGGCCTTTCATATGAACTGATGCTGAATGAAATGAGATAACCAGGAGATCATTATATACTTCAACAATAGTACTATATGATGATCAATTCTGATGGACGTGGTTGAGATGAACCAAATCAATTCTAATAGAGCAGTAATGAATTGTACCAGCTACTCCCAGTGAAAGAATTCTGGGAAATGACTATTAACTACTACATTGAGTTCCCAATCCCTCTATTTTTGTCAGCCTATATTTTTGATTTCCTTCACTAATTGTACACTATCTCAAAATCCAATTCTTTTTGTACAGCAAAATAACATTATGGACACATATGCATATATTGTATTTAACTTATATTTTAATATATTTAACATGCATTAGTCATCCTGCCATCTGGGGGCTGGGGTGGGGGGGAAGGAGGGGAAAAAATAGAACAAAAGGTTTTGCAATTGTCAATGCTGAAAAATGACCCATGCATATATCTTATAAATAAAAAGATATAGTTAAAAAAAAAAGAATGTGCAAAGATCAACTATAAAGACTTGATTCTTCTCAGTGGTTCAGTGATCTAAAGCAATCTGAATAGATTTTGTCAAAAAATTCCATCTGCATCGAGTAAAAGAACTAAGGAGACTGCATTAAATTAATACTTACTATGTTCACTTATTATTTTTTGTTTTTTAATCTGTTCCATTGTTTTCCCTTTTTGCTCTGGTTTTTCTCTCCCAATATTATTCATAAAGTAATATATATTAAAAATTTGCTAGGAAAAAGTATCATTCTCTCATGTGGCAATTTAAACAGCTAAACCTTATTAAGTGTCTTTCAATATCACTCTCCTTATTACCTCCTTATGCTTCTCCAGAGCCCTGTAATATTTTCTCTTTGATTTGCAAGTTTGGGAATTTGCCTATAATATTATTGGATTCCAGGCTGGAATTGGATTCCAAGTCAAAAGTGGGGCCTATGCTGTGATCAGATGCTGGACTCCCACTTTGGTTCCACAGATCTTTTCTGCTGAACCTCTAGATCCAACTTGCGTCTATAGGTTGAGATGTCTTAAAGTCACCAATTCTGCTGCTGATTTAGAGGTCAACCCTTGGATGGGGCTGGGGTTTGGTCTGTGGCTTTATTAACTCACTCTGCACAGGGATTGAATGCTGGACTCCCACCCTGGTGTCACAGATCTTTTCTGGTGAACTTTTAAGTTGTTTTCAGCTGGAAAATGTTCTATTCCATTGTTTGGGTGTTCTGATGCTGTAAAATTTATTTTGAGTCATTATTTAAAGAAATTTGGAACAATTTGGGAGAGAGGTTGATTAAGTTCCTGTCTTTACACTGCCTTCTTGGATCCTCAGGTGCTAATTAAAAATAGGCTAAATTAAATAATTACTGAAACTTTTTTTTTAAGAACAAAATATCTCCACAGCATATCAAGCTGGAGAGAAACCAGTGAGAAGTAAGTCAGTCATCAGGGTAATAAAAGTCAAATTCTACTTGAGGTAGGAAGTAAGATAGACAGTAATTATTATCATCACTTCCAGAGACATAGTAATAGTTAAGATCTTACTGAAGTTTCAAATCTATGGGTCTATGATAAACTACATCAATAATTGTTGAACTAAATTACAAAACAAAAATAACATGAGGATCAAAAAAAATTATAATAATAATTGGAGGAGGGGGGACATTTTGAATGAGGGAATCATTGATTGGATCATTGCTGGATTAATTGGAAAGTGGCAAGAAACATGATTTTACCCAAAATAAAGTGATTCATTGATTATATGTAGATATTGCTTATGATCAAAGACTAATATTTGGCTGCTCTGGGCCAACATATCTAGGGAGAGAGATGAAGAAAGGGAGAGAAAAAGAGCTTAATAAGGAGACAAAATGAAGGAGAGAGAAAAGAAAAGGAGAGAAGGAAGGAGGGAGGACAGAGAAGAAGATAAGACAATAGGAGAGAGAGGAAGATTTTTTTAATGGGAAAGAATTTAAGTTATTGGTGATTAAATAAATGAGAAAAAAGATTTTTTTCTAAAGTAGGGAGTATTTTTACTTATAGAAGCACATATTATATCTGATACTCATTTCCTAGAGCAAAAGTAAGCAAACATTTATGGAGAAGGGAATCTTATTTTATATGGGATTCCTTTACATCTGGTTCCTATAACTTATCCTTAGCACACCATCTAGCCTACCCATTCTAATCCTAATTCTTTTTTTTTTCTTTGCTGAAGTAACAGGGGTTAAGTGATTTGCCCAGGATCACAAGGCTAGGAAGTGTTAAGTGTCTGAGGCCAATTTAAACTCAGGTCCTCCTGACTTCAGTGCTGGTTCTCTGTCCACCACACCAACTAATGGCCCTCCACCCTAATTCTAAAATAATTCTCTCAGAAAAATTCAAATTAATTTAGTTTCAATATAATTAAAGTTTAAAAGACAATTCCCCCTTCCTTTGTCCTAGTTACTATGCCATCTTTTTAGCATTCCAACATTGGTGGCTACTTTTCTAGAAAGGAAGCAATGTAAATATACAGGCAAAAATATGATCCTTATTTATGTTTTATGTTCTCTGATTTAAAATTGCTTTATTAACAAAGTATGACCTAGTAAGGCAGGCAAAATTAATGTAGAAATTCTGTTATTAAACACAACTGTTTAGCAACATGGTTAAAGAAAGACAAATTCCTTCTTTTAGGAATTTTTTGGACAGTTTTTTTTTTTTTTTGGCTTGGCAATTGGGGTTAAGTAACTTGCCCAGGGTCTGAGGCTCCAATTTGAACTCAGGTCCTCTTGACTCCAGGGCCAGTAATCTATTCACTGTGCCATTTAGCTACCTCAAGAAGGATAATAGAACTTTTATGTGCATAGTTTTTGTCCTTACTCAATATTTACTCAGGAAAGAATGACAAAATGATGCTAATGGAATTCAATATAAATTCCTATTACTCAACCTCAACTCTACATAGTGATTTTTAAATTTATCTCTTATTGACTTGCTAGCAAAATCCTGATTTCAATTGTTCCAAACTCTTCTCTTATCTCAAAGTACTGACTGCATTTTTAGTTCTCTCTGTCCCTGTTTCTGTTTCTCTCTGTCTCTGTCTCTCTTCTCTCTCTATTGTCTCATTGCGTCCTTTTGTCTCTCTCTCTTTGTTTATGTCTATCTCTCTATCTGTCTATATCTTTCTGTTTCATTATCTAATGCACAGAAGGAGAAAAGAAGTAGCACCTAATTCCCATTGTTATTATGAGGGTCACATGTTTTAAAAATAGCACGATGCCTAGCACATAGTATGTTCTTAATAATTCTTTATCTAACTTTCTCCCATTGAAAGTACTTTCTCTGAGACCATGAAATGAACTATGAAATTATAATTTCAATAATCTTTTTTTAGCTATTATTCTCATTTGCTTTTTTTCATTAATTCTCTTGAAATTCTTAACCTTTTGTTCTTCCAGATGAATTTTGTTGTTATTTTTTCTAATAATAATAAAATAGTCTCCTGGGACTTTGATTGGTGTAGCACTAAATAAATAGGTTGGTTTAGGTAGTATTGTTATCTTAATTATATTTGCTTTACCTATCCAAGAACACTTGATATTTTGCCAATTGTTTAGATCTGATTTTATTTATTGGGAAGTGTTTTGTAGTTTTGCTCATATAGTTCATGACTTTCCCTTGGCAGATAGATTCCTAGATATTTTATACTATCAACTGTTATTTTAAATGGAATTTCTCTTTGTATCTCTTGATGTTGGATTTTGTTAGTGATGTATAAAAAATTGATGATTAATATGAATTTAGTTTGTATCCTGCAAGTTTGTTAAAATTGTGAGTTATTTCTAATAGTTTTTAGTTGATTATCATCTGCAAAGAGTAATAATTTGGTTTCTTCATTACCTACTCTAATTACTTTAATCTCTTTTTTTTCCTCTTATTGCCAAAGCTAGAATTTCTAATACAATGTTGAATTGTAATGGTGATAGTGGGCAAAATTGTTTCACCCCTGATCTTATTGAGAATGGTTCCAATTTATCCCCATTACATATGATGCTTGCTAATGGCTATTTCAAGGAAAAGTCCATTTATTCCTATACTTTCTAGTGTTTTTAAAGGGATGGATGTTGGTTTTTATCAAATGCTTTTTCTGCATCTATCAAAATAATCTTTTTTTTTTTTTTTTTGCTAATTTGGATATTGATAAAGTGAATTATGCTCATAGTTTTCCTAATATTGACCAGCCCTGCGTTTCTGGTATAAATCCTACTTGGTCACAATGCATTATCCTGGGGATGATATTCTGTAATCTGCTAATATTTTATTTAAGTTTTTTGCATCAATATTCATAATGGAGATTGGTCTATACTTTTCTTTCTTTGTTTTCATCTTACCTGGTTTAGGTATCATTACTGTGTCTGTGTCATAAAAGGAATTTGGTAGTAGTCCTTCATTCCCTATTTTTTTTTCAAATAGTTTATATAGTATTGGAGTTAATTGTTCTTTAAATGTTTGGTAAAATTCATATGTAAATACATCTGTTCCTGGGGATTTTTTCTTAGGGAATTGATGAATAGCTTGTTCCGTTTCTTTTTCTGCAATGGGGCTATTTAAGTAATTTATTTCCTCTTCTGTTAACCCATGCAATCTATATTTTTGTAGGTATTCCTCCATTTCACTTAGGTTATCAAATTTACTGGCAGAAAGTTGGGCAAAATTACTCCTAATTAGTGCTCATTTCCTCTTCATTGGTGGAAATTTCTCCCTTTTCATATTTGATAATACCAATTTGATTTTCCTCTTTCTTTTTTCTCATCAAATTAACTAAAGGTTTATCTATTTTGTTGCTTTTTTCATGAAACCAACTTTTAATTTTATTTATTAATTCAGTCATTTTTTTTTTACTTTCAATTTTGATAATTTCTCCTTTTATGTTTAGAATTTCAAGTTTTGTATCTGATTGGGGTTTTTAAATTTGTTCCTTTTCTAGCTTATTTAGTTGCAAGCCCAATTCATTGATTTTCCTTTTCTCTACTTTATGCAAGTAAGAATCTAGAGGTATAAAATTTCCCCCTAAAACTGCTTTGGTAGCATCCCACAAATTTTGATATGTTGCATCATTATTGTCATTCTCTTTGATGAAAGTATTAATTGTGTCTATGATTTGCTATTTCACCTATTCATTCTTTAGGATGGGATTATTTAGTTTCTAATTACTTTCTGGTCTATTTTCTTCTGATCTTATATTGCATGTGGTTTTTATTGCATCATGATCTGAAAAAAAATCATTTACTATTTCTGCTTTTCTGCATTTGATTTTGAGGTTTTTATGTCCCAACACAGGGTCAATTTTTGTATAAGTTCCATGAAACACTGAGAAAAAAGTAAACTCCTTTCTGTCTGCATTCTATTTTTTTTTCAAAGATCTATCATACCTAACTTTTCTAACTTTTTTTTTTTTACTTCCTTAACTTCTTATTTGTTTTGTTGTTTGATTTATCTAGTTCCGAGAGAGCATGGTTAAGATCCTCACTAGTATAGTTTTTCTGTCTATTTCTTCTTGAATCTCTCTTAACTTTTCCTCTAGAAATTTCCATGCTATACCATTTGGTGCATATATGTTTAGTATTGATATTGTTTCATTATCTATGGTACCCTTTAGTAAGATATAGTTTCTTTCCTTATCTCTTTTAATTAAATCTGATTTTTGCTTTTACTTGATCTGAGATCAGGATTTCAGTTATTATTCCCCTAAAATTTTCTGCAATTTTTAAATCTATCAACCAATGACCCTCTCTCTTCCATTGTCCTCTATAAATTTGATAAATTCTAGTTCATTCTGACTTTCTTGTAAATACACTAACAATTTACAAAGTCACAAAATAAAAGTAAAATGTATCTGATGATCATCACAGACAAGACTTCTCTGAGATTTCTTCCAATCTGAAATGTATGATTCCATTACTTTAATCCTTCTTTCACATGACACTCCTTCAACAACATAAAAATGAATATCACACACATTCCATGCTCCACAAAGCTTTTATTCTTCAAAATAAACACCCAGGTGCACTACTTATCTGTCAGGTTAGCTTGAAAACCTGATGGGATAAAATAGAAAAGAAATTTTGTAAATCATCAAGTGCTGGTGTCTCACTTGAATACAAAAACTGACTCTGCTATTAACAATGGGTATGCCTTAATTAACCTTTTGAACTCTAGGTTCCCTCAGTAGAGAAAACTCTATATTTGCTTAGCTCATAGAAGATTAGTTTAAGGCATAAAGTAAGATTAGTTAGAAAAAGTTAAAAGAGCTAAAAATTGTAGGGAAAATTGTGGCAGTTCAGTTTTTAAAGGATGCAACTTGTGTTATATAAGATGTTTTAAGATATTTATTTTTAAGGTTGTCAGTTGTTAAGTGACTCTTTGGATAAAATTTCACTTTGTCTCCAAGTGATTTATTGGTAAGATTTAGGAAGGATCTTAAGTCCTCACTATTTTCTGGAGGTAGTTAATTCTCTAAGTTCTATTCTGAATTTCATTTTCCCAAATAAGCACCTATTTTCAGTCTGTTAGTCTTTCTCAGTTTTTTTTTAAGGAGACACTACTAAATTAAATTCTTTTTTGTACCTAGACCATGAATTATGGTCTCAGTCTCATTTACCTCTTTGGCTACTTTATCACCATTAAAATGGTCTAAAAGTGCTTAATTTAGGTAATGGATTCCTTTGCTTCAGGAGTTCTCTCTCCAGCTTTGAGTTTTGTGTGATAGTGCCAGGAGATATCAGAATTCTCTTTGGGCTAAATATTTCCTTCAAGCTCTTCCAACATGTGAGCTGAGGTTTGTAGAGGAAGATGAATGGGTATAGTTAAACATTAGCACACAAGCCACCTGCTTTAACTCCAGAAATGTATTTTAAACAGCAGCCAGAAGACACATTCTGAATGAGAAGTTTTGGCCAAAATAGTTGCCATGAACACTTTATGAAGGTTTCTAGAGCTACTTGTTTAATGAAAAAAAAGATGATATATGCTTTAATATGACAGATCCCCAAAGTTATAATAATTTGTTGAGAAATTGTCTGCTTACTGGTTTGAGCATTTGGAGTCAAAAAAACTGAGTTTGAGTTCTTTCTTTTATTCAGACTGGTTTATAGGTAAATCTCTTAACATGTAAATTCCCCCAAGCATCTCTCTAAGTCTATAGGTTCAAGGTCAGATTTCAGTTTTAATTGGTGGAGGAAACTTCCACACCAGTTTTTCCATGTGGACAAAAGGAAACAAATCAAACAAAAATATTAAGTGTGAACGTGACCAAAAAAGGTGATTTTAATAGTTCTCTCTAGATATGAAAAAAGTAATATACATGGAGATGGTGGAAATATAATTTAATAAAGTATTTTATGTTGACTATTTTTAGTCTCTGGCATGAGGGACACAAAGCAGGACACTTATATATTTTGAATTTCTGGATCTCCAGATATGCATCACAAATCACCCAACTAGCATATTTTACTTTTCATTTCTTCCCTTCCTGTAATATTACTCACTTCTTGCAATACTCACTAGTTTTTCCAAAATGCTCTTTATAGAAGGAAATTATCATTTGATCCAGATTGCCACTTTTATTTTCTCTGTCCCTACCTGGTTATCATCACCAAATTACCAATACTAGTCAATGAATCATTCAACAAGTATTTATGCAATGCTAGTCTACCAAACAATACCTCTCTTAGCTGCCCCTCTCAATATTTACTTTCTCCTGTAAAACATTAATGAAATGATTCTCTCTATTTTTTGCCTTGTAAAATGAAAGATTCCTAATGAGTTGCTGATGATATCTGTCACTGCTGCCTGATCCAAATCATAGTAGAATGAGAGATCAAGACTCACAGATTTGAAGAATATGGATCAGCCTCAGAGGCCATCTAATTTAGTGTACATCTAAGGAAGAAACTCCTTTTATCTCCTGCACAATTCTCTGGGGGCACAGACAAGTGGAAAGGCAGGATGAAGGAGATGATGCAAGGATTACTTGAACATCACATCCTGGAGTTGGAGCCAAGCCTAAATAGAAGTGTTTCTGAAACTAGCCTAACCCATAATAGTGACTACATCTTTAGATACTGATAATTGGATCATCCTTCCTAATGTCCTTAATGCTAGTACATTCCTCTGTGTTTATCTCCAATTTTTCATACAAACACATAGATAACAGATAGACAGAAAGATGGATAGATAGATATAGACATAGTTTGAGCATTCTTTTTGCATATTGTCTCTCCCATTAATCTTTGAGCTTCATTAAAGTAGGAACCATGGTTTCTTGTATTTTTCCCCCTTTTCTGTATTCCTAGATTTTAGCACAATGCCTGGCACTTATTACATACTTAAGTATTTATTCACTGACTGACTGTCAGCTCAATGTTTATATGGGATTATGTATATGAAAGTGTGGAAAAGTTACAGATTTTTCAAAGATGTAGTGATTACCATGAAATAGGTAGAAATAGCAAACTAGAAATGTCCTTGGATTACTAATTGTCACACTAAAATGGACTGCTCTGAATTGTTCACTTTAGAGATCGTAACACTGGAGATCTCTAACCAGACAATTCTAGGGTAAAATGAGTTAACTTCTCTCTCAGTTTCTACAGATCACAGGAATAGATTTCAGAAAATATGGATAAATTTTTCATAATCAAAACAAATCAAATATTCCTGTTGCAGTGACTAACTTTTGCTATAACAGACTCTAAGAAAAAAAAAAGGTTAAATCTTTTAAACATTTTCATATATTCTTCCCTTCCTTCCTCTCATTCTTCCCTTCCCTCAGTCTGATGCCTATTACTTCTGACAGCTAGAATTGTTTGGAGATCAGCAATGCTAACTCCTGGATGACATGGTGTGATTACATATTTCATAAAAGCCAAACAAATAGCTGCGAATAAGGATGGGAGGGACAACTTTTTCAAAGGGGCATCAATTTCAGCTCCAATTTTCACACCTGCAACATTTGCTTTCTGCAGGACCTCTCTTGCTTTGTCATAGCTACTGAATTATATATATATAAAAATCATGTATGAGGTTTGCTTATTTCATATGCACACATATATATGTATAGTATTTACCTGGCTAGAATCTTTTTACAAGCACCAAGGCCTAATTAAATCCACTACAATGTTCCATAAAGAATAGATAATTTGTTCTATACTTCAGCACTCCACCAAAATTAACTAATAGACTAAATTGGATAGAAAATGATCTTGCTCTTGATTAAACCATATGCAGAATCAGAAGTTACATTGGAGACTTTCTCATGCAAACTTCTGATTTTGCCAAGAAGCAAATTGAAGTCCATATAGTTTTTTGTGATAACTTTCAAAGCCATTTTTCATTTATGGAAACATTTTCTTTAAAATTCTGAAACATTTTTGGAAATTTCTAATAATAAAATATTGAAAGTCCTACTTGGTTACTCACCAACATATCTTCCCTTACCTTACCTCCAACACATAAAAGCAAACAATACAGGTGCCTACTTGAAGAACACAGTTTTCAAATTGAAACTCTTGATATTTTTTTCTTATTTTGATTGTGGGAATTTAAGCTAAATTTAGTGAGTATAGCTGAGTATAGCTTTCTTTGAACTTTTTTCTAAAAGTATTATGACCTCAATAAAATGAAAAAAAGGAAACAAGAGTCACTGATTGAAAATGAAAATATGATAGATGCTTAAAATGTATCATTATCTCCTCCTCCCCCAACACACAAAAGAATCCTGGTTTTGAATTCAATGGAGAATTTTTTCCCTTTCTAGATGTGGTGGCAGGTCATATACCTTAATCCTTAGTAGCATTAAGGAAAAAGCAGCATTTGCCTAGCTCCAACATGTATGACATTTTGTTCCGCTGGAAAAATAGCATCTGGACCTTAAAGTACTTGATATTGATAGACTCTACTTTTATCTAAGTTGGTCAAAATCCACAATACCAGTACCTATCCTTAAAACCAAAAGATAAATAAAAATGGATCTCCCTGCTAGCTGTGCAGTGGTGCAGGATATGAAACATTGTACAGTGAGACTAAATTTTTCTGAAACATATTTCCTCTCCTTTATATACTTTTTGCTACTAGGGATGACACTCTAGGTAGCAGAATATGAAGGGATATATTCAGAAATGAAGGTGATAAAAAAGCAAAAACAATAATTTTTTTTTAAAACAAAAGAATCCAAAGTGTTCATTTCATCTTAATGAGTTATTAGAAAAAGATTTTAGTGGGGAATAAGAGGCACACAATGAAATGTTAGAATAGAAATAGGAAAGCAAATCTGTCAATACAAAGAAGGTTGATAAGCTACAACAGATTACTGTTCTCTTCAGATAGTTTTTTAGTACAATCATTGGTCAAAACAATGGCCACAGAATAAATGCAACCTCTAAAAACTGTTTTGTGTAACAGGAATAATAACAAGTCATAGGGAATATTGAGAAACTTTTGGTTACAGAAAGACCAAATCAAAGGAAAATCCTAATGATCAAGTCAAGGATATTTTCTTATATTAGTTTGATTAGAATTCCTCTCATTGCTCAGCAGTCACCTGTATGTTGGGAGCAGATAGTTTAAAGTACTTTCTTTGGATTTGAAGTTTACACCTGCAGTTTTGCATGTGGGGCTAGCTACAAGTGCATAGGCATAATTGCATGTTGGACTCTGTTGCTAAAGTTGATGATTCATATTTTTTTAATGCAAATGTCTAATTATACACCGAGTAGAGTAGTTTTTCACCCACCAACACACCTCCTTCCTACCTTACCCGCAACACATAAAAGCAAACAATACAGGTGCATACTTGAGGAATACCTTTTTTCACATTGGAACTCTTGCCATTTTTTTCTTATTTTGATTCTGGGAATTTAAGGTAAAGTTAGTGAGGATAGCCAAGTATATCCTTATTTGGACTTTTTTCTAAAAGTACTATCACCCCAATAAACAGAAAAAAAGGAAACAGAGTCACTGATTGGAGATGAAAATATGATGGATGCTTAAAATGTATAATTATCTCCTACTGCCCAACACACAAAAAAATCCTGGTTTTGAATTCAATGGGGATTTTTTTTCCCTTTCTAGATGTGGTAACAGGTTATATACCTTACTCCTTAGTAGCATTAAGGAAAAAGCAGCATTTGTATAGCTCCAACATGTATGACATTTCATCCTTCTGGAAAAATATAATTGCTTTTCTAATCCATCTTCTAGAAAATTATTGAACTGTGAGAAACAACAGCTTGTGTAATGTTGAGTTCTATGATTTCCTAGCACTCGATCTGCTCAAAGCATCATGACTATAATTCTTCCTAAGAGGCCCACTAAAATGTCACATAAACTTGTTATAAATCAAAAATATTGTAATGACTAAAATGAGAGAACAGTTTGTATGGGGATGGGGATGTAAGACATTTCTAGGATGAGCAATAGAGTAGCATTATGGGCTTTACAATTTCACAAAAATCTTAAATAAAATATTAGCAAAGAGATTTCAACAAGTCATTCCCAGGATAATACACCATGGCCAAGTAGGATTTATACCAGGAATGATATCTATCACAGCTGATTATAGATTTGGAAAACTATTTGCATAATTGGCTATATCAATAATCATTTTAAGAAAAATCATATGATTATCTGAATAGATGCAGAAAAAGCATTTGACAAAATCCAACACCCAATGTTATTAAAAACACTAGACAGTATAGGAATAAATGGAGTTTTACTTAAAATAATCACTAACCCTATTTGAAACCATCAGCAAGCATCATATGTAATAGGGATAAATTAGAATCATTCCCAATAAGATCAGGGAAGAAACAAGGTTGTTCACTATCACCATTAATATTCAGCATCATATTTAAAATGTTAGCTTTGGCAATACAAGAACAAAAAGAGATTAAAGGAATTAGATTAGTTAATGAGGAAACCAAATTATCACTCTTTGCAGATGGCATTAAGATATACTTGGATAATAAACTTAGAGAATCAACCAAAAAACTACTTTACACACAACTTCAGCAAAGTTACAGGACACAAAATAAATCCACATAAATCATCACCCTCTTTATATGTTACCAACAAAGTCCATCAGGAAGAGATACAAAGAAGAATTCCATTTAAAATAACTGTAGACAATATAAAGTATTTAGGATTCTACTTGCCAAGGCAAAGTCAGGAACTATGTGAACACAATAACAAAACACTTTCCACACAAAGTCAGATCTAACCAACTGGAACAATATCAAGTGGTTATGGCATGGCCAAGCTAATATGAAAAAAAAAATTCAATACTACCTAAATTAATCTACTTATTCAGTGCCATACTAATAAAACTCCAAGAAATTATTTTACAGGACTGCAAAAAACAATAAAGTTCATCTGGAAGAACTAAAAGTAAAGAATTTCAAGGGAATTAATGAAAAAATTGCAAATGAAAATAGCCTACTTGTACCAGACAAAAAAACTATATTATAAAGCAGTGGTTATCAAAACTATTTGCTACTGGCTAAGATGTAGAGAACTCTTATCAGTTGAATACCTTAGGTTCATAGGACAAAATACTCAATGACTATAGTAATCTAGTGTTTGACAAACCCAAAGACCCCAGCTCTAAAAAATAAAATTTGCCACTCTGTGATGGTTTCACAGCATACATTAATTTGTGCATTGGTATAAAAGATATATATTTTATCAGGTTTATTGCAGATAATTGTACCACTCGCTTAAAATCTTTAATAAAATTCTAGCCACAAGAACTGGGTAAGGAGTAAGGTTTTGTTCTGAATGTGCTAAGAGGTTCACCCACTCTATCACACTGTGTCTTTGAAGGACTGCTGTGGGTGACTCTTTTGTATCAAAAACTGATATCTCCAAGGGTTTTTGAGTGATTTTTTCAACCACATTGGATAAAGCCAGTTCAACCTCTCTCAAAGCCTCCTGAGCTTCTTTTTAAATCTGGCATGGTGGGTTTAAATTAGTGTCTCCCCTAAAAATGTCATATAATGGTTGTAGTTGATAAGTAGTTAAGCTTAACACTGGACACATCCATTAGATATCTCCTATCAATTTATTTTTTTTTCTATTGGTTTTTAATTTTTTTTTAATTATAGCTTTTTATTTACAAGATATATGAATGGGTAATTTTTCAGAATTCATATTTGCAAAATGTTTTGTTCCAATTTTACCCCTCCTTCCCCCCAACACCTCCCTCAGATGGCAGGTAGATCAATATATGTAAAATATGCTAAAGTATATGTTAAATACAATATACCATGTTTCCCTGATAATAAGATCTAACCCGAAAATAAGCCCTCCCCTTACTTTGTAAGATTCCTCTAAAATAAGCCCTCCCCCCAAAATAAGTCCTATTGAGATTTCTACTGTAGTGAAGGTGATCCCCTGTGCTACACGCTACATTATGGTACCCTCTGTATGCACCGTCCTCCCCCTTTCCCTCCCCACCCCCCCGGGTGAAATGCACTCTGGGCTCCAAGCTGCATCCAATCAGAGCTGCAGCAGTGAGCACGTCATCCTGTTCTTCCCCAGTGATTTGCTTGCTGGCGCCATTGAGAGCAGTGCCACGGAGGAGAGCTGAGGCAGGACAACATAAAAAACTGGTATGTAAGCAGGAGTGAGGGGGAATGATGGAGGATAAAAGGAGCATGATGGAGGATAAAAGAAGAACTCAGGGGGCATGATGGAGGATAAAAGAAGAATTCAGCCAGCACAGGACAAAATACTCAATGACTATAGTAATCTAGTGTTTGACAAACCCAAAGACCCCAGCTCTAAAAAATAAAATTTGCCACTCTGTGATGCTTTCACAGCATACATTAATTTGTGCATTGGTATAAAAGATATATATTTTATCAGGTTTATTGCAGATAATTGTACCACTCGCTTAAAACCTTTAATAAAATTCTAGCCACAAGAACTGGGTAAGGAATAAGGTTTTGTTCTGAATGTGCTAAGAGTGCTAAAGAAATGAAGAACTTCCTTGCAGAGAGAAGAATAGATCAAGTAATGATTCCTGCAGGAATGACTGCCTATCTCCAGACCCTTGATATTGCAATAAACAAGCCATTCAAGGACCATTTGCGCATGGAAGTCAATGACTACATTGAAAATAGAATAGAAAGAAATCAGCGTGGAAACTTTGTAAAGCCCTTTCTGCAAGAAGTCATGACTTGGGTGAAGAAGTCATGGGATAAAATTACTGACAGCTGTGTCACCAAGGCACTATGAGCAGGTTACCTGGACAAGACATGTTCATTTAAAGAGAGCTATATTGCTGGACATGACAGATTGGGTCCACTTCTTCTAAAGGAAATAGAGGCACAAGACATCCAGGACGGAATTCAGGGTATGGACACTTATGACAATGTTGTTGAAGAGGATGACATGATCATTATTGAATAAAGGCACTTTTTTTTTTTTTGTTCACATTTACCTGTTTATTAAAATTGCTGTCAATGTTCATTAAAATAAGCCCTCCCCTGAAAATAAGCCCTCTGGTGTTTTTCTGTCCAAAAACATAATAAGACAGTGTCTTATTAGTGGGGAAACACTATGTCAATACAGTTGTTTTGCTGTACAAGAAGAATCGGACTTTGAAATAATGTAGGAAATAATGAAAAAAATCAAAAATGCAGGTGGACAAAAATAGAGGGATTCAACATTCTATATAATGGTTTACACTTGTTTCCCAGAGTTCTTTCACTGGGTGTAGCTGGTTCTATTCATTACTGCACTATTGGAACTGATTTGGTTCATCTCATTGTTGAAGAAAGCTGCATTCATCAGAATTGATCATCATATAGTATTGTTGTTGAAGTATGTAATGATCTTAGTCCTGCTCATTTCACTCAGCATTAGTTCATGTGAGTCTTTCCAGACCTTTTTGAAATCATACTGCTAGTCATTTCTTACAGAATAATAATACTCCATAATATTCATACACCACAATTTATTCAATTTGATGGGCATCCACTCAGTTTCCAGTTTCTGGCCACTACAAAGAGGGCTGCCACAAATATTCTTGCATATACAGGTCCCTTTCCCTTCTTTAAGATCTCTTTGGGATATAAGCCCAGTAGTAACATTGCTGGATCAAAGGGTATGCACAATTTGATAACTTTTTGAGCATAGTTCCAAATTCCTCTCCAGAATGGCTGGATGTATTCACAATTCCACCAACATTGTATCAGTGTCCCAGTTTTCCCACAACCCCTCCAACATTCTGCATTATCTTTCCCTGTCATTCTAGCCAATCTGACAGGTGTGTAGTGGTATCTCAGAGTTGTCTTAATTTTCATTTCTCTGATCAATAATGATTTGGAGCATCTTTTCATTAGGCTAAAAATAGTTTCAATTTCTTCATCTGAAAATTGTCTGTGCATATCCTTTGACCATTTATCAACTGGAGAATGGCTTGATTTCTTATAAATTAAAGTCAATTCTCTATATATTTTGGAAATGAGGCCTTTATCAGAACCTTTGACTGCAACAATGCTTTCCCCTTTTATTGCTTCCCTTCTAATTTGTCTGCATTAGTTTTGTTTGTACAAAAACTTTTCAATTTGATATAATCAAATTTTTCTATTTTGTGATCAATAATGATTTCTAGTTCTTCTTTGGTAATAAATTCCTTCCTTCTCCACAGGTCTGAGAGGTACACTATCCTATGTTCTTCTAATTTTTTTTTAAAATCTCATTCTTTATGCCTAGATCAGGAACCCATTTTGACCTTTTCTTGGTGTATGGTGTTAAGTGTGGGTCAGTGCCTAGTTTCTGCCATCCAATTTTCCCAGCAGTTTTTGTGAAACCATGAATTCTTATCCCAAAAGCTGGGGTCTTTGGGTTTGTCAAACACTAGATTATTAAAGTTATTGATTATTTTGTCCTTTGAACATAACCTATTGCACTGGTCTACTAGTCAATTTCTTAGCCAATAGCAAATGTATTTGGTAAGCACTACTTTATAATATAATTTTAGATCTGGTACAGCTAGGTCATCTTCATTTGATTTTTTTATTAGTTCCCTTGAAATTCTTTACTTTTTGTACTTCCATATGAATTTTGTTGATATTTTTTCTAGGTCATTAAAATAGTTTTTTGAGAGTCTGATTGGTATAGCACTAAATGCATAGATTAGTTTAGGTAGTATTGTCATTTTTTTATTATATTTGCTCGCCCTATCCAAGAGCACTTAATATTTTTCTGGTTAGATCATTGGTTGGATCTGACTTTATTTGTGGGGAAACTGTTTTGTAATTTTGCTCATATAGTTCCTGATTTTCCCTTGGCAGATAGATTCACAAATACTTTATAAAGGAGTTATTTTAAATGGAATTTCTCTTTGGTATAGTAATAGCATATATATATATATATATATATATATATATATATATATATATATATATATATATATATTCATTCATGATCTTATTGGGAATGGTTTCAGTTTATCCCCATTACAAATGATATTTACTGACAGTTTTAAATAGAAGCTACTGATTATTTTAAGGAAAAGTCCATTTATTCCTATACTCTCAAGTGTTTTTAATAGGAATGGATGTTGCGTTTTATCAAATGCTTTTTCTGCATCTATTGAGATGATCATATGGTTTTTGTTCATTTGGTTCTTGATATGGTCAAGTATACTAAAAGTTTTCCTAATATTGAACCAGCCCTGAATTCCTGGTATAAATTCTACTTAGTCATGGTGCATTATGCTGGGGATAATTTTCTGTAGTCTTTTTGCTAATATTTTATTTAAGATTTTAACATCAATATTCATTAGGGAGATTGGTCTATAATTTTCTTTCTTTGTTTTCAATCTACCTGTTTTAGGTATCAGTACCACGTCTGTGTCATAAAATGAATTTGGTAGGACTCCTTCATTCCCTATTTTTTCAAATAGTTTATTTGAAGTTAATTGTTCTTTAAATGTTTGGTAGAATTCACATGCAAATCCATCTGGTCCTGGGGATTTTTTCTTAGGGAATTAATAGCTTGTTCTAATTCTTTTTCTGAAATGGGACTATTTAAGCAATTTACTTCCTTTATGAATCTGAGAAGCCTATATTTTTTAAAGCAGTCATCCATTTCATTTAGTTATCAAATTTATTGGCATAAAGTTGGGCAAAATAACTCCGTATTATTGCTCTAATTTCCTTTTCATTGGTGGAAAGTTCTCCCTTTTCATTTTTGAGACTAACAATTTGATTTTCCTCTTTCCTTTTTCTAATCAGATTTACCAAAGGTTTATCTATATTATTGTGTTTTTTTCATAAATCCTACTGTTAGTTTTATTTATTAATTCAGTAGTTTACTTTGAATATTATTAATTTCTCCTTTTATTTTCAGAATTTCAAGTTTAGTATTTGATTGGGAGGGTTTAATTTGCTCTTTTTCTAGCTTTTTAAGTTGTTGGGGTAATAAACTTTTAAAGATTCTCTAGGTGTAACATTGGCTGCCATTGTGCTCCAACTGCTTTGTACCTTGGGCACTGGAACTGGGGCTTGCTTCCCATTTCCCTAATGCCCAATGGAAGGCTCTGTTGCAATTTGGACATAGGGTTTGGAGTCTTGTTCTCCCATCCTGTTTTTCCTGTCAACATTAAGCTTTTAGATGCCCTATTTTACCACATTGAAAGCATTGATGAGTCTCTCTGGAAGTCCTTGCCAAAAGGGACCCTTTCTTCCTATGTTCAGATCTTGACATACTATGGGTATAAAAGGTATTTGTGCCCACTGTGGCACAGAGTCTTATGACCTCCTCTAAAGGAGCATATTTGTATAGTCCTAGTATAATTCTTCTACAAACCTCATCAGCAATTTCTTTAGCAAGTTGTTTTATCACAACTTTCTATTGCTGAATTTTCACCAATAGTTTTATGACATCTGTCTGGGACAGCAGATGTCCCAGAAAATCAACAAAGGGTTCCTTTGGACCTTGTGCTATTTTTGTGAAGGCTTCCCTTCTATCTTATCTTCATGGGAGGGTGCCCCATGCTTTGATAGCAGCAGCAGCAATTTGCTCCTGTGCTGCTATAGGGTCTGTGCTAAATTGTCTGCATAAAGCCCTAAACCTGCTAGTTGATCAGAGTTAATTGCTACATTAACTCCAGGTTGCCTATTTCTTGGGTTTGAATTCTGTAGAGTTCACTATACTCAGAAAGCCACAACAAGTTTTGTCCAGGTTCTTAATCATAGCCTTGTTATAGATTTCCAATTATTAGGGGTTAAAATTTCAAAAGCCAAATTGTCTAATATCATCCTAACATAAGACAATGTAGACCCATAAAGAGTGTAAGCCTTTTTCAGATCTTTGATAATTTCCAGATTAAAAGGAGTGTATCTTTTTTTTTCACACCACTTAAGTTCATCAGCACTGTTCTTATCCAATTCTCCATGCTTTTCAGCTGCTTTGTCAGTAAAATTCCCCTCCTCCTCTTTCTCCTCACACTTCCTTGTCTGGTTTTTCTTTTCAAAACTTTTCCTTTTTTTAGAACTTGTGGGATTCTTTAGAGCCAATTGTATTATATTTTACATAAAGAATGTTTCTTCAGGATTTGAATCAGGACCCATAACTTCATAATGTTCAATCACTTGTTCTCCCACTAGTACCCACATATCTGGCTCTGATTTTTCTTCCTTAGATTGCCAATGAGACATGCACTCTAATATATTTAAGAGTCCAGTGATAGGCTTCCAAATTACCAATAAACCTTGCTTCTTTATTAACCTAACTATACATTCTGCATATTTCCTTTGGGGTGGCGGAGGCATTTTTCTTAGTATTTGCCTCATTTTAGCTAAAAAAGAAAAGTGACTAGTTTAGCCTTTACCAGAGTTTTCTACTTGCCTATTTTTATATTCACCCTATTTCTGGGTCATGAGCATTTCTCCACTGAAGTCATGATTGTGTCAATTGAGTTACTGAGTATAGGTCCTTACATCCACATTTGGCTGCCAAAATGTAATGTTCAGGCTAGGTTTCTGGAGATCTTCCAGAAGGGCCTTGGTCTCCTCAGGATAGTCACCATGAGGATGTCCATTATAAAAAGTTACAAGACTTAATTTTAAAGACAGTATACAGCAACCTCTGGTACTTCTTGCCAGAGTTCCAGTAAAGTATCATATTTCTACACAGGGTCACATTGGTATTATCCTGTTTCCATCATTCTCCCTGTTTGTCTTTTATTTGGTAAATATATCTCCTCAATAAAGCTAGCTTGCTTTATTGTTTTTGTATAAGCTCCATTCTTCCTTGTACTAGTAGACAATTAAAATTCTGACCATTCTGAATCTACATTAAGACATTTGAATATTTCTCTTTGACCTCCTTGGGTCCTAGTAGTGTGACATCTGTTTTAAAGCAATAGGATATTTAAATTTCTAATCAAACAGTAAATTTTTAATAAGGATCCATTTATGTGGGTACCATGCATAAAGAAAATGGAATGTCTTAGATAATATTTTTTTTAAATTGTAATAGATTTCTGAAGAAGCTATCTATGACTTTCCATGTATTTTAAGCTACAGTTTGAAATTCAATCTAATCATTCTGTTTCGTTTGCTTTTTAATAAAATGTACTAAGAACTAAAAAGATATATTTTGATCCTTTCTAGGACATTTACTGGGTTTACTTTTCAATTATTCATTCTAAAAGTACTAATCTATAATCAGGTCAATAGCCCTTCATTTGTGCTTTCCAGGAGAGATATGTGCTGAGCCATGTTAATATAGTGGAAAGATTATGTTATCAAAGTGAATTTATACATTGATACCATAACAATAAAACTATTAAAAATGCTTTGTAGGAGTAGAAAAAATAACAAAATTCATTTGGAGGAACTAAAGATATAGGATATCAAAGACAATAATAAATATGGCAATGATTAGCATTGAGTTGTTTTTCAGTCTTGTCCAACCCTTCATGATTTCACTAGGCAAAGATACTGCAGTAGTTTGTCACTGTTTTCTCAGGAAATCGAGTGACTTGCTCAGGGTGACACAACTAGTAAATATGTGAGACCAGATTTGAACCCATAAAGAAGAGTTTTCCTGACTGCAGGGTTGGCGATTTATCCACTGATACCTCAGTGCTCAATTTAAAGAAATTTAAGAACTCTTTTAATTAACTAATTAATTAAAAGAATTTAAAGGGAATACAATTTCTAGACCTCAAACTATATTATAAAGTAGCAACCAGCAAATCTCTTTTCTATTGCATTAAAAATAGATAAAAAGATCAATGAGAAAGACTAGACAAGGGAGAGAAAAATAATGGAACTAAATAACTTAGTAGCATTCAATAAACTCTAAGACATCAATAACTTAAGAAGGAATCCCCTGTTACATTGAAGAAATCAGGCAAATACTAATATATTATAAAATATTCTATAATACCAAATGGATGTTATACCTTCATGATAAGACCAGAATTTAATAATGCTTGTCATGTAATAAACACATAAAAATTGTTTAGTGAATGATAAAACAGTGATTGACCATAAAAAAAGGAGAGAATCATATAATATATATCTTTAAAAGCTATGGGTAGAAGATAAATTTTTAACCAATCAATATCTTTACAAAAGAGAAAATGTATCACTTTGATAACATGAATTGAAAAATTTTTGCACAGCAAACATTAATGCATCTGCAATAAAAAGTGAAGTGTTTGCCTAGGAAAATTTTTGTATTAAATTTCTCTCATAAGGGCCTAGTATTCAAAGTATTTAAATAGTCAAGAAATAAACATATATATATTGTCAGCTAACAGAAATATATAATAATTTCCATTTCACAATAAATAAATGGTCCAAGGGTATGAAAAACAAAAACATATTTCAAAATTAGGATTTCAAATTATCAACAACCAAATGAGCAAATGTTCTTAATCACTAAATGCAAATCAAAATAATCCTGAAGTTTTGTCTCATAGCCAGTCAATATTCCAAAAATGACCCCCAACCCCCCCCCCCAAAAAAAAAAGGAATAGTCAGTAATTTTGAGATTATGGAAAGACAGACATTGTTGGTCGTGCTATAAATTAGTACAGTTCTGGAAAATAATTTTGAATTATGCAAATAATTATTTAAATAATATAGAAAAAAAGCTTCTTGTCCATACTGCTTTATCAAGATATATTGTTACTTGTATACCCCGAGAAAGTCACTGGGGGGAGGAGGGAAGAAAATACATCAAAATATTCATCACATCATTTTGAATTAACAAAGAATTGGAAGCAAAGTAGATGCCCATAGAATGGGGAATGGCTGAACAAATTGTTATACATAAATATAATGGAATATTACTACGCTATAAGAAAAAGTAAATATAGTAAAAACAAAAAAGCATGGATTTACATGAACTTATGGGAAAAAAAAAACAATGATACCTTAGGGAAATTTATATATATATATATTGCAATAAGTAAAATGGAAGACCAACAATAAAACAATACCAAATTATTGCTGAAAATTTACGAGGAAAAGACACCTCCCATGACTCCTTTGAAGAGTCCTTGCATATGAAAAGTTGCATATAATGTCAGATATTTTTGAAATTTTTATTGTTTTGGGACATTTTCCCATCTTTTTCCTTATTTTAAGAAGTGGTTTTTCTCGAAGAAAGCAATACAGTAGAAAATCCAGGTGATATAAAAACAAAGTATATCAATATAATACAAATAAATTTATAGAAGAAAATTATATATATATACATATACTTACACACATATGTATGTATATATGTATGTATATATTTACATTGTTTCAAAATTAACTGAAAGAGAAGTTGACAATTTAATGTACAATTCTATTTTCTTTGTAAATCGAATTATGCATTCATGGATAATTGTTAAAAACAAAATATTTAAATGAATCAAAAAGATACATAGCACATATACAAAGAGCAGTGATCATTGCATTCCAAGATCTTTACTATGACATGTTATAAGTTGAATTATGTACTCAACCAACCTTGTTTTTGTAAAGGAGTAATCAAAGCAAAAACAAACAACAAAATATCAGAATGAGTATATAAAAATAGTAATTATATATTAAATTCAGGTCCTGCAACTAATTGGCTTTCTTCCTATTTTTTTTCTTGGAACTATTTTTTTTTTATTTTCTCATTCCTCCTTATCAGTGACCTTGAGTTATACTTTTTGATTTTTTTTTCTGAAATTGCTTTTCTTAAAATTTGTAATTTACATTCTACTCAACCCCATTGACAAATTCCATTCTGATGAGATTGCCAATTTGTCAAAATGAATCTACTCTTATGTCATTGACCAATAATTAGCCATATATGCTTATTAAACAACAGAAATTAGAAAATACATTATTATGCTGTTTTACATTTGAAGAGATTTAACCTATAAAAATTGCAATAGCTTATCATTCCTACCCCTTTTATTGTATCATAATTAGTAATAATAGATAGTAATACCTATGTTCCATAGCCTTTACAAGTATTTTTTCTTTGAGTATCCCTATAAACTGTGAGATAACTACTATTATTATCCCTATTTTACAGAGAAAGATATTAAGGCACACAGAGGTTAACTGCTTTGACAAAGGTCACACAATCAGTAAGTGTTCCAGGCCACATTTGAACTCAGGTCTTTTGTCTCCAGACTCATTATTCTATCCCACTATGCAACCTAGCTAATTAAACTGTGCAATAGCTACCTACTGATAATGGATCTCAGGATAAGAACTCAAAACTTTTGTTTACCAACCTAAATATACTATCCACAAAATAATATATTCAAAATGACATGTTTTTTTTTTCTTTTCTTTTTTATTTCTTTCTATGCCAAATGCAAAATCTGCAACTTACAGTCTAAATGATATTGAGTCTAGATGACTTGTCCAGGGGGAAGAAAATCAGTCAGTTTTTAAGGCAGTATTTGAATCTATGTTGTTGTTTTTTTTTTTTTAAATTCTGAAGTTATCTATGTACTCTATCATACTTTCTCTTAACTTCAATGATTATTCTCAGAATAATAAAAGTAGGGAGCCAAGATGGCAGAGAGGACACATACTTCACTCTGAGCTCCCTGCTACCCTCACTTACCAATTACCTAATTCAGCCTCAGAAATAGTACTTGACTGGTAAAATCCATGAATATTGGGAGTACAGCAAATTACCTGCTGAAGATAACTTGGAGGAGGCCAGCACAGGCAGGGAGGCAGAACACAGAGGGCTAGCCCACATTGAGTGGACCATGGGTGGGGTGCAGTCTTTGTGGGTGGAGAATTTGCAGGGAGGACTCTACCACAGGTTGTCTGCTCTGCTTTGGCTGCAAAGTAGTAGATCAGCAGAGAAGTTACACAAATGCCAAAGGTAGAGTATACCCCCAAACCCTGAATTTAACAGACCTGGCCACACCCACCCAGCACCGAGAGTGACTTAGCACAACCACAGTATAGTCATATCCCCGCCGCTCAAGGCTCTGCCCAGGGCAATGACACTTCCACTGCCCAGGGCAGCGACACTTACACTTTTCCCAGGGCAGCTGAGGTTCCACACAACAAGGTTCTGCCCAGGGCAGTCACACTTCTGCAGTGCAGCGACTCTTTTCAACCCATTTGCAGGACAGCTATGCTTCATTTAATCCTGTTCTGTAGAGGAAGCTGAGAACCACCTTGCTCTGAAGGCAGACCCTAAGGACTTTTAAAAATGAGTAAAAAATCCAAACAAACTCTAACTATAGATAGCTTCTATACAGAAAAAGAGTAGATTTCCAACCCTGAGGAGACTAATTAGCAGTCAATCTCCAGACAAAACCTCAAAGGAGAATATAACCTGGTCCCCACCACACAAAGATCTCATAGAAGAAATTACAAAATCTCTTTAAAAAGAGCTAGAAGAAAAATAGGGAAAGAAAAGAGAAGCTCTGCAAGAGAGAATGGGAAAGGCATATAACTCATTAAAAGAAAGATTTGATAAAGTGGAAAAAGAAAACAATTTCATGAAATGTGAGCTGGAAAAAGATTCTTCTTGTTCAGCAAAATAATTGTATGGATATGGTTACATATATTATATTTAACATATATTTTAACATATTTAACATGCATTAGTCTACCTGCCATCTGGGGGAGAGGGTAGGGAGAAGAAGGGGAAAAATTGGAACAGAAGGTTTTGCAATGGTCAATGCTGAAACATTCCCCATGCATATATCTTGTAAATTCAAAAAAAAAACTATAAATAATAATAATAAAAGTGATGACTAGAATGCTCAAAGCAACATCATAGGCCAAGAGTAGATATCTCCATTTATGTGAATCACTTCAAGTTCAGAGGTAAGTAGAAAACGATTTAAAATCTTATCACAGCTCCTGTAAGCCCTTATTTGTTCATTGAGAGCATTGTCAGTATTATACCATACTTTCTCAAAGTCCAAATGCAGCATTTTTGATGTTGTCAATAGTATAGAGAAAGATATCTAAAGAAGAAAGATAGCCTTCCTTCAGTAGCCCAAAGTCAAGAAGAAAAAGGTAGCACACCTAAGAGTCATTTATCAAGCTCCAAAGTTTGATTTATTTAGTTGGTTTCTAGCTTTCATTTCTTGGTTTTGATTGATTGAAGGTGATTAGAAGTTCTCATTTTTCAAAGCAGTCACTTCATAGCCAGCTTTCTTTCTTAAGTTAGTGAGGATTTCCCAGATCATCTCATAGTCTATAGCCCTAGGGAAAGACTATATTGGGAAGTATGTAGTACAACAGTTACAAAGTACAATCTCTTAAAGTAGTGTTCCAACTAGAGAGAGAACTAAAAATGATTGTGCTCTCATAAATTAACAATGGGAATATAGCTTAGAAATACTGAAAAATAGGAAAGGGATCTATGGGAAATGATAAAATTTGTGCCACCCAAAAATTTAAAAATCCATTTTATCACACAAATGGTTTATCATAGAGAGATTGGATAATCATAGAGAGGCTTGGGTAATAAGTTGTAAGGTCCTTGAAAGCAAAAATTGTTTTCCCCTACACTTTATCTTGAACTTAATAGCACTCAGAAGAGTGAATTTTATAAATTAGTTAATAAATACATGTAATGGAATTGTATTAAGCTTAGAGTAAAAAAAAAGTCTGAGTTTTAGTTTTGGTTCTTATATTTACTAGTCATGTCATCCTTAATAAGTTATTTGATTGGGGGGGCAGCTAGATGACATGGTGGATAGAGCACCAGCCCTGAAGTCCGAAGGACCTGAGTTCAGTTCAAATCCAGCCTTAGATATTTAATACCTGCTAGCTGTGTGACCTTGAGCAAGTCATTTAACCCCAATTATTCCAGCAATAAGAAGGAAAGAAAGAAAGAAAGAAAGAAAGAAAGAAAGAAAGAAAGAAAGAAAGAAAGAAAGTAAGTTATTTGGTTTTTATAAGCACCATCTATAAAATGGAGAAAATATAAATCATATTTGTATTATCTATGTCAGAGTATTTCTTGGGGGTGAGTGAAAAATACATTCCATACACGTGGCCTATTACTTATAGTAATAATAGCCTTTAAGCCACAATTATATACAACAAGTGAGTTACACTTCTAAAAATCCAACATTCTAACCATTAATAAGAAGAAAATCTCCCTTTCAGATCTGTGGAGAATGAAAGTATTTATAGCCAAAGAACCTTATGAAATGCAAAATGGATAATTTTGATTATATTAAATTAAAAAGATTTTGCACAAACAAAACCAATGCCACCAAGATTAGAAAAAAAATATAAAACTGGGGGAAATTTTACATCTAAAGGCTCTGATGAAGACCCTATTTCTAAAATGCACAGAGAAGTGACTAAAATTTATATGAATACAGGCCATTCTCCAGTTGATAAATGATCAAAGGATATGAACTTCAGGAGCTAAATGAACTATTCAAACCAGTAGTTGCTGCTCAGAAAATAAGTAAAGGTGCAGATGCCAAATCAGTAGAATGTGCATTTTTCAAACAAGGGCAATGTACTAAAGGAGATAAATGTAAGTTCTCCCATGATTTATCTCTGGAAAGAAAATGTGAAAAACGAAGTGTTTATATAGATGCAAGAAATGAAGAACTTGAAAAAAGATACCATGGATAATTGGGATGAGAAAAAGCTAGAAGAAGTGGTCAAAGTCATTTCTAGTCATATGAAAAAATGCTCTAAATCACTGTTGATTAGAGAAATACAAATTAAAACAACTCTGAGCTATCACTACACACATCTGAAATTGGCAAGATGCCAAGAAAAGATGATGATAAGAGTTGGAGGGAGTGTGGAAAACTGGAACAGTAATGCTTTGTTGGTGGAGTTATGAACTGATTCACTCACTCTGGAGAGCACTGTGCAACTATGCCCAAAGAGCTATCAGACTGTGCATAACCTTTGATCTATCAGTGTATATAGTGGGTCTGTAGCCCTTTTGTACTAGCAATGAATTGGAAACCGAATGGATGCCCATAAATTGGCTAATGGCTGAATAAGTTATCACACATTAATGTAATGGGATAGCAATACTTCTGTAAGAAATGGTCAGGATGATTTCAAAAAGGCTTGGAAAGAGTTATATGAAGTAACATTAAGTGAAGTGAATAGAACCAAGAGAACATTATACAAAGCAACAACATTATGTGATGATCAATTCTGATGAACTTGGCTTTTTTCAGCAATGGTGATTCAGGCCAATTCCAATAGAGAGAGCCATCTGCTTCCAGAAAGAGGACTATGGGGATTGAATGTGGATCACAGCATAGTATTTTCACCTTTTTGTTGTTGTTTGCTTGCTTTTTAATTTCTGATTTTCCCCCCTTTTGATATGATTTTTCTTTTGCAGCATGATGAATGTGGAAATGTTTGGAAGAACTGAGTAAATTATACTGGATTGTTTGCTGTCTAAGGGATGGGATTGTAGGGAAGGCAGGAAGAAAAATCTGGAATACAAATTTTTGTGAGTGTAAATGCTGAAAACTATCTTTTCTTCTATTTGAAAATAAAAAAAACTTTTAATAAAATATTTTAATAAAGACGAAAGTTTTCATATGCATCAAACTATTTAAAGCACTTTTGTAATACTAAAGAATTGATAACTATCAACAATTTGGCAGAAAAAGAAGACATCCATTACTTGGGAAATGGTTTAAGAAATTTTAGTACTTGAATTCAATGGAGCATTATTGTGTTTTAAGAAATAATTAATGGAAGTAGCTAGGTGGTGCAGTGGATAGAACACCAGCTCTGACATCAGGAGGATCTGAATTCAAATCTGGTCTCAAGACACTTAACACTTTCTAGTTGTGTGACCCTGAGTAAGTCACTTAACCCCAATTGACTCAGCCAAAAAAAAAAAAAAAGAAAGAAAGAAAAAAAGAAAGAAAGAAAGAAAGAAAGAAAGAAAGAAAGAAAGTAAGTTATTTGGTTTTTATAAGCACCATCTATAAAATGGAGAAAATATAAATCATATTTGTATTATCTATGTCAGAGTATTTCTTGGGGGTGAGTGAAAAATACATTCCATACACGTGGCCTATTACTTATAGTAATAATAGCCTTTAAGCCACAATTATATACAACAAGTGAGTTACACTTCTAAAAATCCAACATTCTAACCATTAATAAGAAGAAAATCTCCCTTTCAGATCTGTGGAGAATGAAAGTATTTATAGCCAAAGAACCTTATGAAATGCAAAATGGATAATTTTGATTATATTAAATTAAAAAGATTTTGCACAAACAAAACCAATGCCACCAAGATTAGAAAAAAAATATAAAACTGGGGGAAATTTTACATCTAAAGGCTCTGATGAAGACCCTATTTCTAAAATGCACAGAGAAGTGACTAAAATTTATATGAATACAGGCCATTCTCCAGTTGATAAATGATCAAAGGATATGAACTTCAGGAGCTAAATGAACTATTCAAACCAGTAGTTGCTGCTCAGAAAATAAGTAAAGGTGCAGATGCCAAATCAGTAGAATGTGCATTTTTCAAACAAGGGCAATGTACTAAAGGAGATAAATGTAAGTTCTCCCATGATTTATCTCTGGAAAGAAAATGTGAAAAACGAAGTGTTTATATAGATGCAAGAAATGAAGAACTTGAAAAAAGATACCATGGATAATTGGGATGAGAAAAAGCTAGAAGAAGTGGTCAAAGTCATTTCTAGTCATATGAAAAAATGCTCTAAATCACTGTTGATTAGAGAAATACAAATTAAAACAACTCTGAGCTATCACTACACACATCTGAAATTGGCAAGATGCCAAGAAAAGATGATGATAAGAGTTGGAGGGAGTGTGGAAAACTGGAACAGTAATGCTTTGTTGGTGGAGTTATGAACTGATTCACTCACTCTGGAGAGCACTGTGCAACTATGCCCAAAGAGCTATCAGACTGTGCATAACCTTTGATCTATCAGTGTATATAGTGGGTCTGTAGCCCTTTTGTACTAGCAATGAATTGGAAACCGAATGGATGCCCATAAATTGGCTAATGGCTGAATAAGTTATCACACATTAATGTAATGGGATAGCAATACTTCTGTAAGAAATGGTCAGGATGATTTCAAAAAGGCTTGGAAAGAGTTATATGAAGTAACATTAAGTGAAGTGAATAGAACCAAGAGAACATTATACAAAGCAACAACATTATGTGATGATCAATTCTGATGAACTTGGCTTTTTTCAGCAATGGTGATTCAGGCCAATTCCAATAGAGAGAGCCATCTGCTTCCAGAAAGAGGACTATGGGGATTGAATGTGGATCACAGCATAGTATTTTCACCTTTTTGTTGTTGTTTGCTTGCTTTTTAATTTCTGATTTTCCCCCCTTTTGATATGATTTTTCTTTTGCAGCATGATGAATGTGGAAATGTTTGGAAGAACTGAGTAAATTATACTGGATTGTTTGCTGTCTAAGGGATGGGATTGTAGGGAAGGCAGGAAGAAAAATCTGGAATACAAATTTTTGTGAGTGTAAATGCTGAAAACTATCTTTTCTTCTATTTGAAAATAAAAAAAACTTTTAATAAAATATTTTAATAAAGACGAAAGTTTTCATATGCATCAAACTATTTAAAGCACTTTTGTAATACTAAAGAATTGATAACTATCAACAATTTGGCAGAAAAAGAAGACATCCATTACTTGGGAAATGGTTTAAGAAATTTTAGTACTTGAATTCAATGGAGCATTATTGTGTTTTAAGAAATAATTAATGGAAGTAGCTAGGTGGTGCAGTGGATAGAACACCAGCTCTGACATCAGGAGGATCTGAATTCAAATCTGGTCTCAAGACACTTAACACTTTCTAGTTGTGTGACCCTGAGTAAGTCACTTAACCCCAATTGACTCAGCCAAAAAAAAAAAAAAAAGAAAGAAAGAAAAAAAGAAAGAATTAACATATAGGATTGTGGGGATTGTGTATGGATCACAAATAGTATTTTCCCTTCTTTTTGTTGTTTCCTTTGAATTTTGTTTTCTTTCTCACTTTTCCCTTTTTTTCTTGTGCAGGATAATAATTGTTGAAATATGTATATATTTAACATATATTGGATTACTTGGCATCTAGGGGAGGAGGTGGGGGAAAGGTGGGAGAACGAAAATTTGGAACACCCAAAGTTTTTCACTTATTGTCTTAAATTTATAAATATCTTCACTTAGTTATGTACCATCTATACAACAATGATACATTAATCTATTCTTTTTTAATTAAATGAATTCTCCCATAGTGAAAAAAGAAATAATTAATGTAATAAATACATAAAAGCAGAAAATGATCTACATGAACTGATGGAGAATGAAGAACCTTGCAAGATACAATATGCACAAAAGCAAAAGCAAACAGAAAATATGCCCTACCCCTCCACACACACATCAAACGTGAATGTAAAAAAAATTGTAAAAATCAAACATGACTTGAAGATATAATTGGGGAAGTCACAATCCATCCTTTCAGGGATGTGAAAGCTCAACAACTGTTGAATAGTCTATATATTTTCAGACTTTAAAAAAACTCATTGATCTATTGTGAAGATTTCTTTCTTTATTTTTTGGTGTTTAAAATACTATTGATTATTAAAACAATACTTAATCCAATATTCTTCCTAAGTCTTAAGGGAAGGAAATAAGCAGTTATATAGTACTCCTTCAGTGCCAGATATTAAATGCTTTTTACAAATGCCTCATTAACTATGGAATGGCTATTGTGTTTTCTAATTATATGATACTGCTCAACATGCACATAGTATTGGTATACTTGGAATTGCTATAATGGAATAAAAAATAAAGAAAACAGAAGAAAAGCAGAAGTCATTTAAAATTATTTTCTTTTTTATTTTATTAAAGCTTTTTATATTCAAAGCATATGCATGGATAATTTTTTGTCACTGACCCTTGCAAAACCTTGCGTTCCAAATATTTCCACTACTTCCCTCACCCCCGGTCTAGATGGCAAGTAATCCAATATATGTTAAACACGGGCTATTCTTCTATACATATTTTTACAATTATTATGCTGCACAAAAAAATCAGATCAAAAAAGGAAAAATGAGAAAGAAAATAAAAGGCAAGCAAACAACAACAAAAAGAATGAAAATCTTTTGTTGTGATCCACACTCAGTACCCACAGTCCTCTCTCTGGAGATAAATGTCTCTCTTCATCACAAGATCATTGGAACTGGCCTCAACCATCTCATTGTTAAAAAAGTCATGTCCATCAAAATTGATGGTGATTTACAGAAACTTTTCATATGACTAGAAATGATTTCAATTTCTTCATCTAAAATTTGTCTGTTCATATCCTTTGACCACTTATCAATTAGAGAATGGCTTGAATTCTTATAAATTTGAGTCAATTCTCTATACACTTTAGAAATGAGGCCTCCTGTTAGAACCTTTAAATGTACAACTGTTTTCCTAATTTATTGCTTCCCTTCTAATCTTGTCTGCATTGGTTTTGTTTGTATAAAACTTTTAAGCTAATATAATCAAATTTATCCGATTTATATTCAATAATGTACTACAATTCTTTGGCCACAAATTGCTACCTTCTCCATAGATCTGAGATTTAAACTATCATTTGTTCTACTTATTTGCTTGTAACATCACTCTTTATGGCTAAATCACAAACCCATTTCAACTTTTTCTTGGTATATAGTGTTAGATGTAGATTAATGCCTAGTTTCTGCCATACTAATTTCCAACTTTCCTAGCAGATCTTTTTTTTTTTAATAGTGAATTTTTATCCCAAAAGCTGAGGACTTTGGGTTTGTCAAACACTAGATTACTATAGTCATTGAGTATTTTATACTCTGAACCTAATCCATTGTACTGATTGACTTCTGTATTTCTTAGCCAGTACCAAATGGTTTTGATGACCACTACTTTATAATATATTTTACGTCTGGTATAGCCAAGCCACCTTCATTTGCATTTTTTCATTAATTCCCTTGAAATTCTTTACCTTTTGTTCTTGCAGATCAACTTTATTATTTTTTGCAGTTCTGTATAGTAATTTCTTTGGAGTTTGATTGGTATGACACTAAATAAGTAAACTAACTTAGGTAGTATTGAATTTTTATTATGTTAGTTTGTCCAATCCATAAGCATTTAATATTTTTTTTCCAATTAATTAGATCTGACTTTATTTGTATGGAAAGTGTTTTGTAGTTGTGTTCAAAAAGTTCCTGACTTCAACTCGGTGGGTTGATTCCCAAATACTTTATATTATCTACAGTTATTTTTAATGGAATTCTTCCTTATATTTCTTGTGCTAGACTTTGCTAGTAATATATAAAAATGTTGATGATTTCTGTGGATTTAATTTGTAATCTGCAACTTTGCTAACATGTGATTGTTTCTCATAATTTTTAACATTGATTCTCTAGGATTCCCTTAATGCGATCATATAGCCTGCAAAGAGTGATAATTTGTTTCTTCTTCTAATTCCTTTAATTTCCTAATCTAATTCCTTTAATCTCTTTTTCTTCTCTTAATGCCAAAGCTAACATTTCTTGTACAATATTGAATAGTAATGGTGATAGTGGGCAACCATGATCTTATTGGGAATGGTGCCAATTTATCCCCATTATACATGATGCTTGCTGATGGTTTCAGATAGGGGCTACTGATCATTTTAAAGAAAACTCCACTTATTCCTATATTTGCTAATGTTTTTAATGACAATGCATGTTGGATTTTGTCAAATAATTTTTTGTATCTATTGAAATAATTGTATGATTTTGATTAGTGTGGTGAATGATATAATCAATTATGCTGAGTTTTCTAATATTAAACTTGAATTCCTGGTATAAATTCTACTTTGTCATGGTGTATTAGCCTAGGAATGACTTTCTGTAATCTCTTTGCTCATATTTTATGTAAAATTTTTGCATCAATATTTACTAGGAAATTGATCTATACTTTTCCTTCTCTGTTTTGACCTTACCTGGTTTAGATATCAGCAAATATCTGTGTCAAAGAAGGAATTTGTTAGGACTCCTTCTTTCCCTATTTTTTAAAATATTTTGCATAGTATTGGAATTAATTGTTCTTTAAATGTTTGGCAGAATTCACATGTAAATCTATCTGGCCCTGCAGAGTTCTTCTTAGGGAGTTGATTAATAACTTGTTCAAATTCTTTTCCCAAAATGTGAGTATTCAAGCAATTCATTTCCTTTTCTGTTAATCTGGGCAATCTATATTTCTGTAATTATTCTGTAAGTATTCACTTAGATTGTCAGATTACTTACCATGCAGTTGGACAAAATAACTCCAAAATAACTCCTAATTTTATCTTCATTGGTGAAAAGTTCTCCCTTTTCATTTTTGATCATAACAATTTATTTTTCTTCTTTTCTTTTTCTAATCAAGCCAACTAACAGTTTTTCTATTTTGATGTTTTTTTTTCATAAAACCTAGTCTTATTTTTTATTAATTCAGTAGTTTTGTTAATTTCAATTTTATTAATTTCTCTTTTTATTTTCAAAATTTCAAATTTTGTATTTAATTGGGCATTTTAATATATTCTTTCCCTAGCTTTTTTTAGTTGTAAGCCCAATTCATTGATACTCTCTTTCTCTATTTTATGACATAAAACTTCCCCTAAGAACTACTTTGGCTTCATCCTGCAAATATTGGTATGGCATCTTGTGGTATTCACTTCTTTAAAATATAATGGTTCTCTCTGGGAACAGGTTTCTTGGGGAGGTTTTCTGGAGGCAGCCTTAGTTTCAGTTAAAAGTAATAATCACTCCAAATGCAGCCAGGTATTAAAAGTTCAGATCTTTTATTGCTTCCTCCAAAATAGTCCAGTTAGTTTTCTTGGTGGCCTATCTCTCTGCTTGGTTCCAAGAGCTCCCTCTGAATGTCTCCAAATCCAAAGATTTGTCCTTCAGTCTCCAGCCAGCACAAAGGTGGAAAATGAAATGAATCTGACTCCACCTCCAAGAACGGCCTTGTGGGCTTCCTCCCAGTGTGCTCCTCTCCAACTCCTGGCAATGTTCTGAAGTGACTGACTGACTCACTGAAACTCTTTTTATGCTCGGTGTAAAAGGTTGACTCCTCCTCCAAGAGTGGGATTATGGGATCCAAGAGTGGGATTATGGGTTTCTGACTTGTGAATCTCCCAAAAATGTGAATTCCAATGAGTACTTAAATACATTAATGAGCTAGAGGATTTGCTAAGTACTATGCTAAATTAGGCAACTGACTTATCACTTTGTAAGGATTTTCTCGAAGGTGTGAACCAATAAGCATTTTATCAATTCCATTGAGTTAACACTAGGATTCTAACAGTCTTATTATTGTCATTCTTTTAAATGAAATTATCAATTATATCTATGATTTGTTTTTTTACCCTTATTCTTTATGATTAGATTATTTAGTTTCCAATTAATTTTTGTTCTATTTTACCCTTGCCTTTTTTTTACCATGTAATATTTATTGCATCATGATCTGAAAAAAAAATGCATTTAATGTTCCTGCCTTTCTGCATTTGATTTTGAGATTTATATGCCCTAACAAATGGTCAATTTTTGTATAACTTCCATGTACTGCTGAGAAAAAAGTATATTCATTTATGTCTCCATTTGATTTTTTCCAAAAGTCTATCATAGCTAACTTTTCTAGAATTCTATTTACCCTCCTTAACTTTATTCTTATTTATTTTGTGGTTCAATCTATCTATTTCTGAGAGAGAAATTTTGAGATCACTAAGTAGTATAGTTTTGCTATCTAATTCTTTCAGTTCTCTTAACTTCTTCTATAGGAATTGGGATGCTGCACCATTTGGAGCATATATATTTTCCATTGACATTACTTCATTATCTATGGTACCGTTAGTACAATATAGTTTCTTTCCCCATCTCTTTTATTAGATTTATTTTTGCTATTGCCTGATCTGAGATCAGGATCACCACCTCTGCTTTTCTACTTAATCTGAAGCATAAAGATTGTGCTCCAGCCTTTTAGCTTTACTGCATGTGTATCCCTCTGCTTTAAATGTATTTCTTGTAAACAACAACTTGTAGGATTCTGGCTTTTAATCTAGTCTGCTATCTACTTCTGTTTTATAGGGGAGTTCATCCCATTCACATTCAGCTAAATTACTAACTTTGTATTGCCTGCCATCTTGTTTTTCCTTAGTTATAGTTTTCTCTTTCCTTTCCTCCTTTCCCTCCTCCCCAGTATTTAGCTTCTGACCAGTCCCTTACTCAAACAGTCCTCCCTTTTACAGCTACTTCCATTTTCTTATGCCTTTCTCCTTCTACCTCTGTTTTCCCTTCTATTAGCCTCCCCCTTTCCTTTCCTTTTTTCCCCCTTCCACTTCTCTATATGATGAAACGAGTTTATCTGTGAAGCTAAATGTGTGTGGTATTTTCCCTTTGAGTCAAATCTGATAAGGAGAGTAGTCACACAATGTTCATTTCTTTTCCTTCTTTCCCTCAATTGTGACAGTCTTTTTGCCTCTTCATGAGATGTAATTTATGATATTATAATTCCATTTTATACTCCTTCCAGTAGAATTACCTTTCCTCCTCTAGTTCCTTTTTATATCATAACAATAAAATCAAATTATACCTACACCCTCCAAGTATATCCATAACAGGGATAAAGATCTCAAGAGTTAAACATATCACTTTCTCATATTGATATAAACTTTTGAACTTTTAAAAGAAATTTTTTCTTCCTTTTATACTTCTTATAATTTTTATGCTTTTTTAAGTTCTGTATTTGAAGATCAGAATTTATATTTATATCTGGTCTTTTCATCAGAAATAAATGAAATTCATGTCTTTCATTGAATGTCTATTTTTTTTCTCCTGAAAGATAATGCTCACTTTGCTATATAGTAGATTCTTGGCTGGAAGATTCTTGGCTTGCCTTTCGGAATATCAGATTCAATACCCTTCAACCCTTAAAAGTGGAAGTTATTAGTTCTTGGGTAATTCTCATTATGACTCTTTGATATTTCAATTGTTTTCTCCTGGTTGCTTGCAATATTTTCTCCTTTGTCTGATAATTCTGAAATTTAGCTATGATGTTCCTTGCAGTTTTCATTTGGAGATCTCTTTCAGGAGTTGATTGGTGAATTCTTTCAATACCCATTTTGTTCTCTGGTTCTAGGACATTAGTACAGTTTTCCTTGATGATTTCCTGAAAGATGATGTCTAGGCTCTTTTTTTCAATCATGATTTTCAGGAAGTCCAACAATTCTCAGATTGTCTTTGCTAGGTCTATTTTCCAGGTTGTTTTTTTCTATGTAATTTTTATTGTATCATGACCTAAAAAAATTCATTTAATATTCCTGCCTTTCTAAATTTGATTTTGAGGTTTTTATGCCCTAACAAATTGTCAATTTTTGTATAACTTCCACGTACTGCTGAGAATAAAAATATATTCATTTCTCCAAAAGACTATTATAGCTAACTTTTTTTAGAATTCTACTTACCCCCTTAACTTCATTCTTATTTATTCAATGATGTATTTTATATTTTATATTTTCATCTATTTTGTCATTTTGAAAAAGTTTTGTTTGTTCAGTTCAAATTTTTAGTGAATTATTTTCTTTAGTTAGCTTTTTTATCTGTTTTTACATTTGGCCAATTGAACTTTTAAATGACATGTTTTGTTCATTGCGTTTTTTTTTCCATTTTCCAATTTCTGTTTTTCAATGAATAGTTTTATTTTTCATATCTATTTTGTAAGGAGTTACATGGTTTGTCCATTTCATCAAATCTATTTTAAGGAGTTTTTTTTTTTCAGATAATATCTGTTTTTCCTTTCCTAACCTCTCTTGCAAATTTCTAATTCCCTTTCTCCATTTTCTTTTAACTTTCTTTTATGATTCTTTTGAATTTATCCAAGAGAGTCTTGTGCAATGGGGACCAACTCATATCATCTTTTGGGGTTTCATTTGAAGATGATTTGCCTTTAGGATTCTCAGAGTTTGAAGTGTGTTCTTCTTATCTGCATAAAAACTGTCTATGGTCATAGTTCTTTTCTTTTTTCTTTCTTTTTTTTTTTTTGCTCATTTTAAAGATTGGGGTATGCTCTTAGAGCAAAGGGGAAATTTTCCCAAGCTTCCTCTAGAGATGACACCTGCTTTGGGTTGCCCTGGTGCCAGTGTTGCTAACTGACTTCCAGTGCTGCATAGATAAGGCCAGGTCTTGGATTTTTCTGGATTTCAGAGGCTCAATATTTGACTTTTGTATTTTTGTTGGATGTATCACAGCTAATATCCTGATCCACTGGCTTGTAACCAGGACAAAAAAGGCTTAGAGCCTCCCAGTAGATTCCCTGGTGCACAGAAGCTGTACTGCTATGGCTCCCTAAGCTGTGTCTGCACTTGACTGCCTTCTCCCTGCCCAATTAAAACAGACCTTTTCTGAAGTTCTTCCAAATTATCTTCTGCTAGAAATTTGTTACATTCCAAATATTTATGGATTCTGTTACTCCAAAACCAATTCAGAGACTTGATCCGCTGTTAATCTGAAGGACACTAAGAGGAACTCATATACAGAGGTTTCTATTCTCCACCATCTTGGCTCTAACCCAAAAAAATTATTTTCAGACATGGTGCAGGTAGAGCAGCATCAGGGGACTCATAGATTGAACAGGTGAGTGCAACATTTAAAAGCTTGATGAAGACACTGAAACCTTAGTCAGATGCAACAGATTATTCCTACCAACCTCTGAACTTGGAACCCAAGTTAGAAGAAATAGAGCTAGTATCAAAGGAAAATACTGGTTTTACTAATAGAGGAATAGGATCACACTGCACGTGCCTAATCTTTCTATAGAGATTGAAGATAAAGAAAAGGATAGAGCTATAATACTGGACACCAGAAACTTCATATCCAATGGACACAGATGATGTACAGCTAGTGAAATGGATAATGGTTTAAACAAGTCTTCCTATTCCAGGACTTCCTGATTGGACCCAAGATATTTCAAATGCTTACTGGGAAGATGTGACATAAATGACTTTGCAAGTCTGACAGGCAATGTTTGTGTGAACATGATTACTGCTGAGAGCAACCTTTTCCACAATTCTAGACCTATGTACCACTAGAATGCACAATGGCACAAATTCCTGGAAGCAAATTATTTCATTCTCTTATTTCTTTCTATTTCACATTAAAAGTTAACCGGAGACCAATTGTATCCAGTTCTTTACGTATATGGGCATCTGTAATATCCCACCCATGCATTGTTAGCAGCTATAATTATTCCAAATTAAACACACACACACACACACACACACACACATACAAACATACACATGTATACACTACCTTTGCCAGATCTCCTTTTTGGTTAATTTGGGTATTTATAATAATCAAAGTGGCATTCTTTCAAAGGTATTCTTAAAACAACATTGTTGTTACTATATACAATGTTCTCTTGGTCCTGCTCATTTTGCTTTTCAGATTTCATTCAAGTCTTTCCATAATTTTTTAAGATCAATCATCATCTCATTTCTTATAGGATATTTCATCAAAACCATATATCAGCACTTGTTGAATCATTCTTCAATTGATGGATATTTCTGTAATTTCCTGATTTATGACATCACATATGGCAGGATTTGAGCTGCCATAAAATTTTTAGAACATATAGGTTCTTTTTCTTTTTTGCTCTAATCATCTTTAGAAATAGACCTAGTATTGGTTTGCTAAGTTAAAGAGAATAGGTAGTTTAACAATTTTGGGGGCATAATTCTAGATTGATCTCCAAAATGGATGGATGAGTTCATAAGTTCACTAATAATGAATTAGTGTTCCAATTTTTCAAGATCCCATCTGACATTTGTTGCTTCCTCCTTCAGTTATTTTAGGAAATCTGATAACTGTAAAATGATATCTTAAGGTTATTTTCATTAGAATTTTTCTGCTCAATATTGATTTTAGAGCATTTTAATATTATGAATTGTACTGATTTCTTCATTGGAAAAAATGCTTTTCATGTTCTTTAACCATTTATCAGTTGGGGAATTATTTGTATTCTTATAGATATGACAAAGTTCTTTATATATTTGAGATATGAGACTTTAACTGAGAAGCTATTTGCAATTTACCATTACCCCTAATTTTCTGTTCTTCTTTTCTTTTTTTCTTGGTTCATTTGCATTATTTGTACAAAACCTTTTTTAATGTAATCAACATTATCCAATCTATGCATAAATGTGCTCTTTATCTCTTTATTCATAAATTGTTTGGCTATCCATAAGTCTGATAAGTAATATGTTTTTCTAATTTTCTTATAATATCTCTCTTTATATCTAAGTCATGTATCCATGTCGACATTATTTGGCAAATTTTATAAGATATTGGTCCTTGCCCAGTTTCTGCCTTGCTTTCCCCAACAATTTTTACCAAGTATTGAATTTTTATACCAAAATCCTGTCTTTGCCCTTGTCAAATACAAGGTTATTATATTTATTTCCTGCTATAAATTGCATGTCTAAAGTTTTATCCAGGGTGAAATAACCTCTCCCAGGGAGTTTATTTGTTTTGTCTTTACATCGTGATCAATTCTTAGCACCTTAAGAGTGAATGTCTTTCAGATGTCTAGAGAAGAGGTTTTGATAGGAAAGAAAGTCTTGACAATAATGAACAATTGAAGTGCAGACGAAAGAATTGCTACAAAGATTAGAAAAATTTTAGAGAGGATTTAAAAATACAAGTTAAGTTTCAATAATAATGCAGTTTTTTTTTTCAGGGGTGACAATTTGGTCTTATGAGAACTTAGATCAAAAATATATAATGATTATTGTCTTTCACTGGGTAAAAATGTCCTCAAACAATGTTCCCTAAGCTATAACCACTATTTGAGGCCTGAAGTACAGACAACAAAGAAGGATCAATGGAATAGACATCAAAAGACAGATTTCAAATATTACCTGCCCAACTTGATACCTGTGTAGTCTTTTAAAAGTAATTTAACCTCCTTGGACTCTAAAAAGGGATTTCTTGAAGTTCAACTTATACCTAACAAAGAATCCTCTCTGCAACAATTTAAACAAATTCTAGGTCATACAACCTTTACTTGGACATTTGGTGAAGAAGAGGGAATCCACTTTTCCCCAACATGATCTATGCCGTTCTTAGATCTAATTTTTAAATTTCTGTCATCAGACATCCATGGACTGGACTGATGACCATGATGACCACTCAGCTTGCTGTTCTATGTATGCCTACATATACCTACAGCCAAAACAAAGGGATTGGAATTCTAGCCCTAAGGCCTTTTGGATAATATAGCAGCAGGCTGGCTCTATTGTCAATTTCCAGGGGAACTATTCTAGGAAAAGGGGATCAGCAAGAAACCATTAAAAATGCCTCTTTGCACAAAACACCATGAAATAGTTCTTCATATACAAAATCATCACAGCAAATATCACTCTAGTGAATTAGGTGTTTGTGTGTTTTGCTGAAAACTGTATCTTTTCTAAGAGATTGCTACCTAAATAAGAATGCTCTGGAGATCTTAATGGAGAAATAAAAGAATGGTTCTGTCAACTTTAGTGTTTCTTCTAAGGAAGAGAAATGTGACTTTTCACATTGCCTCTATCTCTCTTTTCTCTGATATAACTGTCACAGAGTCCTCAGATCTAAGCAATAATGCTACCAAGATCAGTCATAGGGGAATGAGTTTTTAAAATGAATGATACACTAGAGTTCAGAATTAGATTCTAGTATGCATGTGTTGTGCATATGTGTGTGTTCATGCATTGCCCATGTATACACTTACATGCAGCATATATATATATATATATATATGTTGATAAATACCCATACTTATTCATTTTTAAGGTGTAATTGCAAGCTTGAGATAATTTTAGTATTTATAGTAGGCTGTCTATAGATTGAAAAGTGCCAAGAAAATGCATCAAAATACATTCCATGGCTTTTTCATATTCTTTTATTTAAGACTATCAGAGAATAAAAGGCAAAATAATCTTGAATAATTAACAAGCATTTATCGTGTCCAATTTCTATCACCTCCAGAAAATTACTTATAAAATATCTACTATCTACCAGGAAATGTGCTAGGCAATGGGAATATAAATACAAGGAATATCACATCATTCATGATGATAATCACATTTTAATGAGGAAGACAACAATTATTTGTCAAAACATATATAATATAAAATTTCTACACACACATGCATACACATACATATATACATACACGATAGTTGAATACAAAGTAATTTAATGAAGGAGGTCACTAACTGTTAAAAAGGTTTCATGCCAAAGATGGTGCTAGAGCTTTATCTTAAACAAAGAGAGGAATTCTAGGAAGTATAAGTTAAGGAGTAAGTATCTTTCAGGCAAGAAGGATAAACAATACAAAGTCAGAGAGAAAAGAAATGAATTGTCATAAGGAACAGAAAGATCATTTTGACTTGATTGGGGAGGGAAAGCAATGTCCAAAAAGACTAGAAATATAGATTAGGGTCAAGTTGAGAGGAGCTTAAGAATCTAAAAGAAGAGAATAGTTCATGTTTTATCCTAAGGGCAATAGTGAACTACTCTAATTTGAGTAAGGGATTCAAATGGTGAGATCTGAATGTAAAAATAAGTTATTTTGGCAAGAGTGTACAGGATGAACTGGTCTTAAGAGAGAAATAAGAACAAGAAACCAATCTATGTCTTAATGAGAAACAAACTAAAATAGCATCTATATAAATAGAGAAAAAAAAATAAGATACTACAAAGGTTTTGAGGGGAGTACTTGAGTTGAATTTTGAATAGATATATCCCAGAGACAAAGGTGAGAAGGAAAAACATTCCAAGTATGGAAGACAGCCTTTGCTGTCTCATTGCAACTCATTGCACATACTAGTTATCATGGTTGCAAGTACTCAAATCCTACTTCAGAGGCAGTGCGGAGCAGTGAAAAATTAAGGATTTGGAATAAAATATTTCCTTCCCCTGCTATTTATTATATAACTGGAATTAGATAAATAATTAATTTCTCAGGCAATCAGTTTTACCATCTGAAAATAATCTACTCAGTTCAGATCAATAATCTTTTACCCAACAATCTCATTCTGTTGTTAATATATAAATGAAATAAGATGCTTGTAAGTACCCTGTGGAACAGCTCAAATTTTCAAGAAAATATGGACTTGGGCATGTGTGTATCATATTCAGAGTAGTTAAGTTTGCTTTAGTTTTCTTTCAAAGGAATCACTTGACATTTCTTAGAGAATGAGGTTATTCTTACCTCCCCAACTGTTCCCTAAAGAGGAAAAAAGTGTTTTTCAACCATGCACTACAGAAAAGCCACTTTGAAACCAACCAATCATCCCTGAATTTGTAAGACAACAGCAGTAATGACATGCCACCTATTATACAAACTGTAATGTGTTTTTGCTAGAGCATCAGGTCATAATTAGTTCTGGAAAAATCATGCACATTTCTTGCCTGAGCAAGATAAATACATCCAGTAGCCCAGGTGACTGGGGAACTCAACTCCCATTCCTGATGGATGCATACTTCAGATCCCCCTCAATTCCCACAGCAGCTGCATAAAGACAAGAGAGCAGAATTTCTGTGTGAGTGTGTACAAGAGGCTATTTTAGACTCTCAAAAGAAAGTTACTCAGTACTGCACTAAAATACAATGTGAAAAGTAGCTCTTATCATGATATACAAACTAAAATCCATTTTGAGCTGTGTTCTCTCCCAGCAGGCATTTTAATAACAAAGTCAGGGAGCTGGCTCTTAGAAAAGTTCCTGCTTACCAAGGCACCCAGCAATAGCAGGCCTGCTACACAGAAAATGAGAATCAAATTTGAAGAGCTTCCTATATGTAGCTTGAAGAGAGAATTAGTAATTGCTATACCCAGGACAAATTTGCCATTGTCATAAAACTTAAGATCTGAAAAGTTTCTTAAGAAGCTATAAGAAATTTCTAAATAAGCACTAGCCCTGAAGTTAGGAGAACCTGAGTTCGAATTTCACCTCCGACACTTAATATGCCCTGGCTTTGTGACCCTGGGTAAGTCACTTAACCTCAATTGCCTCAGCAAAAAAAAAAAAGAAGAACAAGAAGAACAAGAAAAAAAAAAGAAGAAGAAGAAGAAGAAGAAGAAGAAGAAGAAGAAGAAGAAGAAGAAGAAGAAGAAGAAGAAGGAGAAGAAGAAGAAGAAGGAGAAGAAGAAGAAGGAGAAGAAGAAGAAGAAGAAGGAGAAGAAGAAGAAGAAGAAAAAGGAGAAGAAGAAGAGAGAAGAAGAAGAAGAAGAAGAAGAAGAAGAAGAAGAAGAAGAAGAAGAAGAAGAAGAAGAAGAAGCCATAAATTCCTAAAGAAGGGAATAGGTTGGATAGAAGGCTTCTCAGGGATTGTCAAATTTTCAAATTGAAAGTTCATTTAGTGGTGTCATCTGACGGTAGCTAAATAAATTCCCTACATTAGCTCTAATTTTCTTCTCTTAAATTAAGCAGAATAAAGCAACTTCTTTCAGGATATAATCTTTTAAGTCTTAGAAGACAGCTATTAAGTTCTTTCCTTTATCTTTTCTTTCCCCATTGCTCTGGTTCCCTTGGAACTCTTCAAGTAATAAGGTTTAAAGTTCACCCAACATTCTAGAAAGACCCTCTCCTGAACACACTCCATATTGGCACTATCTTATGTAAAATACAATGCTAAGAATTGAAAATATTACTCTAGATAATTAACCAGTACAGTGTTGTCAGATTCAAGGAATTTAAAAATTGTAATGGAATTTAGAGGATAACCTCTAGTTACTAAGCATCATAAAATTGTAGTATTGGCAAGATTTTTAGATATCTTATAATATAACTAATTTTTGAACAAGAGTCTTCTCTCATAAACATTCAATTTATTTTTAAATATCTACAGATCTGTCATATTTAGTACTTCAAGAGATAACCTATTCCACTGGTGTATTCTCATATTATTTTTCATCATATTGAGTCAAGATCTGTTTCTCTGTAAAGTGAACTCCATTTATGCAATTCATTTATAACTTATAGCCTATGAAAGCTATCTACAGAAATGAGAACTTTTTTGTGGTGGTTTTACATATATTATGTGTCAAGAAAAGACATAAGAATAGTCTTACTAATTCTTAGGTTGATGCTTTATTTACAAGATCATGCTAACAAAAAAATCTAATCCTGTTTTTACATGACTATCGTTTTTATCATCCAAATCTTTTCCTCAGTCCCAAACACCCCAAATTCCTTATACTATTCCTATAGCAGGGTTTTGAAAAACTTCCTTCTTTTCAAAAACTGTCCTCATCAGAATTATTTAAAATTAAATTTAAAAAAGCCTAAAATTAAAAAAAAAATTCTGGGGGTGTGAGGGGTGTGGAGCCAAGATGGCAGAGAGGACACACATTATTTTTGCCTGACCTCTTCCCATGAACCTCAGACTAACTAGCAAATCCAGCTACTGAATAAGTTCTGGAATGTCAGAATCCACAGATATTGGGATTGTAATAAATTACCAGCAGAAGATAATTTCTAAAATCTCCAGAAAAAATCTGTTTCAATCAGGCACAGAGGGAAGCAATCCAAGTACAAATAGGCTAAGCACAGACTTGGAGTGCTGACAGTGCACAGTCCCAGGGTTCCATGCTTCAGAGGACAGGAAGGAATCTACAGCAGTGTTGGATACTTTGCCCTGGTTGCAAGCAAATAGATAATCAGAAAAGTTATAAAACCTCCAACACAAACAGAAAAAGTTAATAGTGAATCCAAAAATGCCAGAATTTCATGATAGCTGGCCATGCCCACCCATCACTAGAAATCAGTCAGCACTGATCCAGGGCAGCTGCTGCTCATTCTTGTAGAGGCAGTTTGGACAATCCCTTGCCCTAAAAGCAGGCATCAATTAAAAAAAAATGAGTAAAAAAGGAAAAAAAGAACTCTCACCATAGATACTTTTTTTTATGGTGAAAGAGAACAGATCTCAACTCTGAGGAGTCTAAAAGCAGATCATCTCCAGATGAAGAATCAAAAGGTAATATGAATTGATCTCTATCACAAAAGGCTCTCCTATAAGAAATTAAAAAGGATTTTAAAAAAGAGCTAGAAGAAAAATAGGGGAAAGGGAGTGACCACTTTGCAATAGGGTTTGGAAAGGGAAAGAAATTATATGAAGAAAAGTCATTACAAAATAGACTTAGTGAAATGGAAAAAATCATACACATCCTTAAAAATAGATTTGACAAAATGTAAAAGGAAAACACCTCCCTGAAAAACAAAATTTGTGAAATGGAAAAACAAAACAACCCTCTGAAAAACAGAATTTGTGAAATGGGGGAAAAGTCCATAGAACAATACAACTCATTTAAAAATTCAATTGGGCAAATAAAAAAAGAAATAAAAAAGTAATTGAAGAAAATAATTCACTAAAAATCAAAACTGAACAAATGAAAATGAATGTCTCAACAAAACATCAAGAATTCGTCAAGCAAAATCAAAAAAAGAAAAAAGAAAGAAAAAAGGAAAAAAAATCAAAATACCTACTTGGGAAAACACCTGAAAAACAGATCTAGGAAAAACCATCTAAGGATTATTGGACTTCTTGAAAACCATTATGAAAAAAAAGAGCCTAAGCATTATTTTTATTTAAGAAATCATCAAAGAGAACTGCCCTGATGGCCTAGAGCCAGAAGATAAAATAGCCATTGAAAGAGTACACCAAACACCTGCTTAAAGAGAACCCACAATTAAAACTCCAAGGCTTATCATGGTTAAATTTCAGAACTATTGGACCAAGGCAAAAGTATTACAAGTAGCCAGAAAGAAACAATTCACATACCAAGGAGCCAGAATAAGAATTACCCAGGACCTATCAGCTTCCACCTTAAAGGATCAAAGGGCCTGGAATCTGATATTCCTAAAGGAAAAATAACTTAGAATGCAGCCAAGAATAAACTATTCTGCTAAAATGAATATTTTCTTTCAGGGAAGAAAGTGGATATTCACTGAAACAGGTGAATTCCATTTATTTCTGATGAAAATACTTGAACAAAAAAATTTGACATCCAAATTTAGAACTGAAGAGAAGCATAAAAAGATAAAAAGAAAAGAACTCTTGAGAATTGTAACACTATTATGGTTATACATACAGAGTACATATACAATTTGATTTTGCTGTTATTAAAAAGAAACTAGAGGGGGAAAGGGGATTATATTGGAAGAAGGGGAAGTGGAGATGAAATGAGGAAAATGACATCTTATGAAGAGGCAAAAAAACCCTATTATAGTTGAGGGAAAGAAGTGAGGGGGATGAATGTTGTGTGAATCTTACTCTCATCAGATTTAACTCAAAGAGAGAATGTAAAACATATTTGGTTTCACAAAGAAACTTCTCCCACCTTATAGGAAAGTGGGAAGGGAAAGGGGAAAGGGAAGGAGTAGGTTAATAGAAGAGAAAACAGAAATAGTAGGGGGAAAATATAATAAAGGGAGAGGAGTTCTAAAGAGGGAGGGCTGAATAAGAAAAGTGGTGCTCATAAGTAAAATTCTAGGGAGTAGAAAAAGGGTAAAAGGAAGGAAAAAGTATAATTTGGGGTAAATAAGATGGCAGGAAACACAAAATTATTAGTTTTAACTGTAAATGTGAATGGGGTGAACTGTCCCATGAAGCAAAACTGGATATCACACTAGATTAAATACTACAACCCTACAATATATTGTTTTCAGAAAAAGAAACACTTTTAGTAAGAGTGATAAATACAGAGTAAAGGTAAAATAAAAGGCTGGAGCAGAATCTATTATGCTTCAGTGAAGTAAAACAAAACAAAACAAAACAAAAATTGGGTAGCCACCCTGATCTCAGATTAAGCAAAAGCAAGAATTGAGCTAATTAAAAGAGATAAAGAAGAAACTATACCTTGCCAAAGGGTACCATAGATAATGAAAGAATATCAGTACTAAATACATAAGCAGCAAGTGGAGCAGTAACAAATCTGCACAGCAGCGGGGCTCTGCCCAGGAAAATAGATCTTCTGCTTCCCAGGGCAGAGACATTTCCAGTGTGGTGCTCTTCCCAGGGCAGCTGCTGATCCACACAATGGTGCTCTTCCCAGGAAACTTCTACAGCTCTATTGCTCTTAGCAGCCCTTTAGCAGAACAGCTACTGTCGATCTGTCTATCCCTGCTCTGTAGAGGAAGCTGGTAATCCCCTTGCTCTGGAGACCCTAAGGGCTTTAAAAAATGAGTAAAAAAGCGAAGGATACAATAACCATTGATAGCTTCTATACAGAAAGAGAGCAGGTTTTCCACCCCGAGGAGACTAATAGCAGACAGTTTCCAGACAAAACTGGCAAAGGTGGATATAATCTGATCTCCATCACAAAAGGTCCTCCTAGAAGAAATTATAAAAAAATCTTAAAAGAGAGCTAGAGGAAAATGGGGAAAGGAAAGAGAAGCTCAGCAAAGAGAGTATGGAAAAGGCATATAACTCACTTAAAGAAAAAATTGATAAAGTGGAAAAAGAAAACAACTTCCTGAAATGTGAATTGGAAAATGCAAACAACTCCCAGGGAAACAGAATTTGTGAACTGGAAAAGATAAAGAACTCCCAGGAAAGTAGGATTTGTGAATTGCAAAAAGAAAATAACTCGGTAAAAAAAAAAATAGTGAAATGGAAAAAAAATTCCATAGAGCAAAACAACTTAAAAACTCAATTGGACATATACAAAAAAGAATTAAAAAAGGCTAATGAAGAAAATAATTCAGTAATAGGTTAGGTTCACAGGACAAAATAATCAATAACTTTAATAATCAATTGTTTGAGAAACCCAAAAACCCCAGCTTTTGGGATAAGAATTCATTGTTTGATAAAAACTGTTGGGAAATTTGGAAATTAGTATGGCAGAAACTAGGCACTGACCTACACTTAATACTGTACACCAATATAAGGTTAAAATGGGTTCATGATCTAGACATAAAGAATGAGATTATGAATAAATTAGAAGAACATAGGACAGTTTACCTCTCAGACCTGTGGAGGAGGAAGGAACTTGTGATCAAAGAGAACCAGAGATCATTACTGATCACAAAATAGAAAATTTTGATTATATCAAATTGAATAGCTTTTGTACAAACAAAATTAATGCAGACAAGATTACAATGGAAGCAATAAACTGAGAAAACAAAGGTTCTGATAAAGGTCTCATTTCCAAAATATGTTGAGAATTGACTTTATAAAAAAATCAATCTATTCTCCAGTTGATAAATGGTAAAGGATATAAACAGACAATTTTCAGACAAAGAAATTGAAACTATTTCTAGCTGTATGAAAAGATGTTCCAAGTCATTATTAATCAGAGAAATTCAAATTAAGACAACTCTGAGATACCATTATACACCTGTGAGATTGGCTAGGGTGACAGGAAAAGATAATGATGAATGATGGAGGGGATGTGGGAAAACTAGGACACTGATATATTGTTGGTGGATTTGTGAATACATCCAGCCATTCTGGAGAGTGATTTGGAACTATGTTCAAAAAGTTATTAAACTGTGCATACCCTTTGATCCAACAGTGTTACTATTGGGCTTATATCCCAGAGATCTTAACGAAGGGAAAGGGACTTTTATGTGCAAGAATGTTTGTGGCAGCCTTCTTTGTAGTGTCCAGGAACTGGAAACTGAGTACATGCCCACCAATTGGAGAATGGCTGAATAAATTGTTTTATATGAATGTTATGGAATATTATTATTCTGTAAGAAATGACCAGCAGGATGATTTCAGAAAGGCCTGGAGAGACTTACATAAAGTGATGCTGAGTGAAATGAGCAGGACCAGGATATCATTATATACCTCAACAGCAATACTATTTGATGATCAATTGTGATAGACATGGATCTCTTCAACAATGAGATGATTCAAACCATTTCCAATTGTTTAGTGATGAAGAGAGCCATCTACACCCAGTGTGAGGATTGTGAAAACTGAGTGTGGTACACAAACATAGCATTTTCATTCTTTTTGTTGTTGTTTGCTTGCATTTTACTTTGCTTCTCTTTTTTTTTTTTTTTTACTTGTATGGTATGATAATTGTATAAATAAGTATACATATATTAGATTTAATATACATTTCTAGCATGTTTAACATATATTGGACTACTTTCCATCTTTGGGAGAGTGTGGAGGAAGGGCAGGAAAATTGGAATACTGGGAGTTTGCAAGGATTAGTATTGAAGAATTGTCCACACATATATTTGTGCCCACACAAGATATTTCTTAAAAAAAAAAATAATTTCTTAGCCAGTACCAAATGATTTTGATGACTACTGCTTTATCATATAGTTTTAGTACTGGCACAGCTAGAATACCTTCATTTGCATTTTTTTCATTAATTTTCTTGAAATTCATGACTTTTTGTTCTTCTCGAGGAATTTTGGTATTATTTTTTCTAGATTTGTAAAAATTTGGGGAGAATTTGATTGGTATGACATTAAATAAGTAGACTAAATTAGGTAGTATTGTCATTTTTATTATATTTGTTCAGCCTACTTATATGCATTTGATATTTTCCCATCTTATTATATCTGACTTTATTTGTGTGGCAAGTGTTTTATGGTTGTATTCAAACAGTTCTTGCCTTTTCCTTGGCAAATAGATTCCTAAATATTTCATATTATTGACAGTTTTGTTGAATGAAATTTCTCTTTGTATCTCTTGCTGCTGGACTTTGTTGGTAATATATAAAAATGCTAATGATTTATGTGAATTTATTTTGTATTCTGCAACTTTACTAAAGTTGTGAATTGTTTCTAGTTGTGTTGTAATTTGTTCTCTAGGTTTCTCTAAGAATACATCAAGTCATCTGAAAAGACAGATAATTTGATTTTCTCATTACCTACTCTAATTCCTTTAATCTCTTTTTCTTTTCTTATTGCCAAAGCTAACATTTCTAAAACAATATTGAAAATGAATGATGATAGTAGGCAGCCTTGTTTCACTCCTGATCTTATTGGGAATGGTTCTAGTTTGTTCCCATTACATATGATGCTTGATGAGGATTTTAAATAGATTATAATATTCATTTTAAGGAAAAATCATTTTACCCCTATGCTCTCTAGAGTTATTAATAGGAATGGGTGATGATTTTATCAAATGTTTTTTCTACATCTATTGAAATAATGATATGATTTTTGTTAGTTTGGTTATTGATATAGTCAATTATGCTAATATTTTTGTTAGGACTCCTTTTTCCCTATTTTTCAAATAGTTTATATAGTATTGGGTTCTTTAAATGTTTGGTAAAATTCACATGTAAATCCATTTGGACCTGGAGATTATTTTAGGGAGTTGATTAATACCTTACTCAATTTCTTTTTCTAAAATCAGACTATGTAAATAATTTACTTCCTTTTCTGTTGACCTGGGCAATCTATATTTCTCTAGATATTCCTCACTCCATTTTATTTAGATTATCAAATTTATTGACATATAGTTGGGCAAAATAACTTCTAATTTTTGGTCTAATTTCGTCTTCATTGCTGGAAAGTTCTCCCTCTTCATTTTTGAGACTAACAATTTGATTTTCTTCTTTCTTTTTTCTAATCAAATTAACTAAAGTTTCATCTATTTTGTTGTTTTTTTTTCATAAAACCAACTATTTTTATTAGTTAATTCAATAGTTTTCTTATTTTCCATTTTATTAATCTTTCCTCTTATTTTCAGAATTTCAAATTTTGTATTTAATTGAGGGGTTTCTAATTTGTTCTTTTTCTACCTTTTGTAGTTGTAAGCCCAATTCATTGATCTTTTCTTTCTTTGTCTTTGCAAGTAAGCCTCTAGAGACATAAAATTTCCCCTAATAACTGCTTTTCCTATATTCCACAGATTTGGTGTGTTGTCTCATTGCTGTCATTCTCTTGGATGATGTTATTGTGTCTATGATTTATTGTTTTTTGCCCATTCATTCTTTAGGATTAGATTGTTTATTTTCCAATCTATTTTCCCCTGGCCTTTTATGACATGATTTTTATTGCAACATGATATGAAAATAAATATATTTATTATTTCTGTCTTTATGCAATTGATTTTGAGGTTTTTATGCCCTAATACATGGTCAATTTTTGTATAGGTTCCATGAATCGCTGAGAAAAAAGCTTACTCCTTTCTGCCTCCATTCAATTTTCTCCAGAAATCTATCATACTTAACTTTTCAATATTATGTTTACTTCCTTAGTTTTTTTTCTGTTTTCTTCTTACCTATTTTATATTTCTCTTGCATCGAACCAGAAGATCATTATATACCTCATTAACCATACTGTTTGAGGATGTATTCTGATGGAAGTGGATCTCCTCAATAAAGAGAGCTTTAATTGATCAAAGATGGACAGAAGCAGCTACACCCAAAGAAAGAACACTGGGAAATAAATATAAATTGCTTGCATTTTTGTTTTTCTTCCCGGGTTATTTCTACCTTCTGAATTCAATTCTCCCTGTGTAACAAGAAAACTGTTCGGTTCTGCACACATATATTGTATCTAGGATATACTGTAACCTATTCAACATGTAAAGGACTGCTTGCCATCTGGGGGAGGGGGTGGAGAGAGGGAGGGGAAAAATCGGAACAGAAGTGAATGCAAGGGATAATGCTGTAAAAAATTACCCTAGCATGCGTTCTATCAATAAAAAGTTATTATAAAAATTTTTTTCTCTTGCATCTTGATCTTGAAGGTGAAATATTTTATTTAGTTTTGGCCTCCTTATGAAATCTTAAAATTCTTTGATTTTATTGAATGGCTATTTTCCCCTTGAAATATTATTCTTAATTTTGCTGAGAAGTTAGTAGTTTTCATAGCTCTTTTGCCTTCTGGTACATTAAGTTCCATGAACTCCAGTCCTTTAATGTTACAGCTGCCAAATCCTGTGAAATCCTGATTATGACACATTTAAGAAGTTTTTAAAGTTGTTTTGAGGGGAATAGTTGGGTGGTTCTCTTTAATATGCCATTTCACATGACATTTGTTCTTCATGTGAATTGTTTGTGTCTCTCACTAGATTTATATTTTCATCCCTACTGAGATACTTCTCCATCAAGAATTTTATTTTATTTTATTTTTATTTTTGTTTTATAATAACATTTTATTGACAGAACCCATGCCAGGGTAATTTTTTACAACATTATCCCTTGCACTCACTTCTGTTCTGATTTTTCCCCTCTCTCCCTCCACCCCCTCTCCTAGATGGCAAGCAATCATATATATGTTAAATAAGTTGCAGTATATCCTAGATACAATATACATGTGCAGAACCGAACAGTTCTCTTTTTGCACAGGGAGAATTGAATTCAGAAGGTAGAAATAATCCAGGAAGAAAAACAAAAATGCAAACAGTTTACATTCATTTCCCAGTGTTCTTTCTTTGGGTGTAGCTGCTTCTGTCTATCATTGATCAACTGAAACTGAATTAAGTCTCTTTGTCAAAGAAACCCACTTCCATCAGAATATATCTTCATACAGTATCGTTGTTGAAGTATACAATGATCTGGTTCTGCTCAGTTCATGTAAGTCTCTCCAAGCCTTTCTGTATTCATCCTGCTCATCATTTCTTGCAGAACAGTAATATTCCATAACATTCATATACCACAATTTACCCAACCATTCTCTGATTGATGGGCATCTGTTCAATTTCCAGTTTCTAGCCACTACAAACAGGGCTGCCACAAACATTTTGGCACATACAAGTCCCTTTCCCTTCTTTAGTATTTCTTTGGGAAGGAAGCCCAGAAGTAACACTGCTGGATCAAAGGGTATGCACAGTTTGATAACTTTTTTGGCATAATTCTAGATTGTTCCCCAGAATGGTTGGATTCGTTCACAACCCCACCAACGATGCATCAGTCTCCCAGTTTTCCCGCAACCCCTCCAACATTCATCATTACTTTTTCCTCTCTATCTTAGCCAATCTGACAAGTGTGTAGTGGTATCTCAGATCTGTCTTAATTTGCATTTTTCTGATCAATAGTGATTTGGAACACTCTTTCATATGAGTGGTAATAGTTTCAATTTCATCCTCTGAAAATTGTCTGTTCATATCCTTTGACCATTTATCAATTGGAGAATGGCTTGATTTCTTATAAATTAGAGGCAATTCTCTATATATTTTAGAAATGAGGTCTTTATCAGAACCTTTAACTGTGAAAATGTTTTCCCAGTTTGTTGCTACCCTTCTAATCTTGTTTGCATTAGTTTTATTTGTACAAAGGCTTTGTAATTTGATATAATCAAAATTTTCTATTTTGTGATCAGTAATGGTCTCTAGTTCATCTTTGGTCACAAATTTCTTCCTCCTCCACAAGTCTGAGAGATAAACTATTCTATGTTCCTCTAATTTATTTATAATCTCGTTCTTTATGCCTAAATCATGGACTCATTTTGATCTTATGTTGGTATATGGTGTTAAGTGTGGGTCCATGCCTAATTTCTGCCATACTAATTTCCAGTTATCCCAGCAGTTTTTATCAAATAATGAATTCTTATCCCAAAAGTTAGGATCTTTGGGTTTGTCAAACACTAGATTGCTATAGTTGACTATTTTGTCTTGTGAACCTAACCTATTCCACTGATCAACTAATCTATTTCTTAGGTAATACCAAATGGTTTTGGTGACTGCTGCTTTATAATATAGTTTTAGATCAGGTATAGCTAGGCCACCTTCATTTGATTTTTTTTTTTCATTAATTCCCTTGAGATTCTTGACCTTTTATTGTTCCATATGAATTTTGTTGTTATTTTTTCTAGATCATTAAAATATTTTCTTGGAAGTTTGATTAGTATTTCACTAAATAAATAGATTAGTTTAGGGAGTATTGTCATCTTTATTATATTCGCTCGGCCTATCTAAGAGAACTCAATATTTTTCCAATTAAGTCTGATTTTATTTGTGTGGAAAGTTTTTTTGTAATTTTGCTCGTATAATTCCTGACTTTCCTTTGGTAGATAGATTCCCAAATATTTTATGCTGTCGATAGTTATTTTGAATGGAATTTCTCTTTGTATCTTTTGCTTTTGGATTTTGTTGGTGATGTATAAAAATGCTGAGGATTTATGGGGATTTATTTTGTATCCTTTTACTTTGCTAAAATTATGAATTATTTCTAATAGCTTTTTAGTAGAATCTCTGGGATTCTCTAGATATACCATCATATCATCTGCAAAGAGTGATAGTTTTGTTTCCCCATTGCCCACTCTAATTCCTTTAATCTCTTTCTCAACTCTTATTGCAGAGGCTAGTGTTTCTAATACAATGTTGAATAATAATGGGCAACCTTGCTTCACTCCAGATCTTACTAGGAAAGGTTCCAGTTTTCCCCCATTGCATATTATGCTTACTGACGGTTTTAAATATATGCTCCTGACTATTTTAAGGAAAAGTCCATTTATTCCTATCTTCTCAAGTGTTTTTATTAGGAATGGATGCTGGATTTTATCAAATGCTTTTTCTGCATCTATTGAGATGATCATATGGTTTTTGTTTGGTTGTTTATTGATATAGTTGATTATGCTAATAGTTTTCCTAATATTGAACTAGCCCTGCATTCCTGGTATAAATCCTACTTGGTCATAGTGTATTATCCTGGGGATGATTGGACTGGGGGTTTTAATTTGTTCCTTTTCTAGCATTTTTAGTTGCAAGCCCAATTCATTGATCTTCTCTTTCTCTATTTTATGCAAGTAGGCCTCTAGAGACATGAAATTTTCCCTTATTCCCACTTTGGCTGCATCCCACACATTTTGGTATGATGTCTCATGATTGTTGTTTTCTTGGGTGAAGTTATTAATTATGTCTATGATTTGTTGTTTCACCCAATCATTCTTTAGTATGAGATTATTTAGGTTCCAATTATTTTTTGGTCTACTTTCTTCTGGCTTTTTGTTGAGTGTAATCATGGTCTGAAAATGATGCATTTGCTATTTCTGCCTTACTGCATTTGACTTCGAGGTTTTTATGTCCTAATATATGGCCAATTTTTGTATAGGTTCCAGGAACTGCTGAAAAGAAAGTGTACTGCTTTCTGTCTTCATTTCATTTTCTCCAGAGACCTATAATATCTAACTTTTATCATATTCTATTTACCTCTTTGACTTCTTTCTTATTTATTTTGTGGTTTGATTTATCTAATTCTGAGAGTGCAAGGTTGAGATCTCCCACCATTATAGTTTTGCTGTCTATTTCTTCTTGCAGCTCTCTTAATATCTCTTTTAAGGATTTAGATGCTACACCACTTGGTGCATATATGTTTAATATTGATATTGCTTCATTATCTATGATACCCTTTAGCAAGATATAGTGCCCTTCCTTATCTCTTTTAATTAGATCAATTTTTGCTTTAGCTTCATCTGAGATCAGGATGACTACCCCTGCTTTTTTTACTTCACCTGAAGCATAGTAGATTTTGCTCTAACATTTTACATTTAATCTGCATGTATCTCTGTCTTCAGGTGTGTTTCCTGTAAGCTACATATTTTAGGATTCTGGCTTTTAATCCATTCTGTTAACTGCTTCCTCTTTTTGGGGGAGTTTACCCCATTCACATTTATGGTTATAATGACCAATTCTGTATTGTTTGCCATCTTGATAACCCCTGTTTATGCTTTTCTCCCTTTTTTCCCTCTCCCCCCCTTCCCAGTATTAAACTTGTGTGCACCATTTGCTTTTCACAGCCCTCCCTTTTTAGTATCCCTCCCCCTGCCTTAGAGTTCCTCCCCCTATCTTACTCCTTTCCCTCACAATTTCTGTATTCCCTTCCTCTTAGCTTATTCCTTCCCCTTTCACTTTTCCCTTCTCACTTTTCAATGAGGTGGGGGAAGTTTTACCATAAATTGAATATGTCTAAAATTCTTTTCTTAAAGCCAATTCTGATGGTAGTAAGATACCCACTATATTCATCCCCCTCCATTCTTTCTCTCAGATATAATAGGTTTCCTTTGCCTCTTTGTGAGATGTAGTATCCCCACTTTTCCCTTTCCCAGGTACAATGTCCTTTTCCCCTCTAATTTCTAGAACAAGGTATACATGTATTCTTTATACAGCTTTATAGCAGAAATATAATTGCCAAGATTTCTTTTTACCTTTTTAGGTTTCTCTTGAGTTCTATATTTATAGATCAAACTTTTTGTTAATTTCTGCTTTTTTCATCAAAAATAGGTGAAATCCACTTATTTCATTGAATAACCATCTTCTTCCCTGGAAAAAGATGCTTATTCTGGCTGGGTAAGTTATTTTTGGTTGCATACCAAGTTCCTTTGCCTTTTGGAATATCATATTCCAGGCCCTTTGATCTTTTAATGTGGATGCTGCTAGTTCCTGGGTAATCTTTATTATGGCTCCTCTATATTTGAATTGGTTTTTTCTAGCCGCTTGCAGTATTTTTTCCTTTGTCTGAGGGTTCTGGTATTTGGCCACTGTATTTCTTATTGTTTTGGTTTTAGGATCCCTTTCAGTAGGTGATCGATGAGTTCTTTCAATGTCTATTTTACCCTCTGTTTCTATGACTTTTGGGCAGTTCTCTTTGATAATTTCCTGGAAAATAGTGTCCAGTCTCTTTTTTTAAATCATATTTTTCTGGGTGTCCAATAATTCTCAGATTGTCTCTCCTGGATCTATTTTCCAGGTCTGTTGTTTTCCCAAGAAGGTATTTCACATTTTTTTTCCATTGTTTGATTTTTTTTTTTTTTTTTTGTTTTGTTTTGCTTGACTGATTCTTGCTGTCTCCTCAAGTCATTCAATTCTATTTGTTCGATTCTGGTTTTCAATGAAGTATTTTCTTCACTCACTTTTTAAATATCTTTTTCTAATTGTCCACTTGAGTTGTTTTGTTCTATGGAATTTTTTTTTCCATTTCGCCAATTTTATTTTTTAGAGAACTATTCTCTGTTTCCAGTTCACTACCCCTATTTTTCAAGGATTTTATTTTTTTATCCACTCTGTCTTTAAATGAGTGGGATGACTTCTCCAGACTCTCTTGCCAAGCCTCCCTCTCCTTTTCCCATTTTTCTTCTAGCTCTCTTGTGAGAGCCTTTTAAATTTCTTTTATAAGATTCATCTGTGCTGAGGAATAAATGATCTCCTTCTTTGGGGATTCACCGGGAGACAGTCTGTTTTTAGTCTCCTCAGGGTTTAGTCTGCTCTCTATCCACATAGAAGCTGTCAATGGTTAAGGTCCTTTTCAATTTTTTGCTCATTTTGTCAGAGAAGAATCAAAGACAAACTAAGCAAAGAAAAAAAGAAAAAAACCCAAATAGAATCTGCTTTTTTGGGGGGAGGGGCTGGGTGGTGTTACTGAGCTTCCTCTACAGACTGCGGGGGCAGCAGTGAGGCACTTGCAAGACTGTGCTGCACCTGTGCTCTGAGACTCCAAGAGCGTGCTGAGACACTGTGTGTGTTTTTTGGGGGGGAGGTGGCCAGAGCCAAGAGATCCCAGCTGTTTTTACCTTCTCTGCTTGTCTGCTGGCTTGCTGCCAGGGCAATGTATCCAATCCTGTAGCAAAGCTCTCCCTGCAGAGATGGCTGAGATAACATCCCCTACCCCTCCAGTCTGCTCAGCTATGAGCTACCTGCTTGGCACTCCCTGCTGCTGTCTGACTTCAGTCTGCACCCAATCTAAAACATTCCCCACCCTAGAGCAAAAACAGACCTTTCCTGGCGAATTTCAAGGATGCCTTCTCTTGGTAATTATTTGTGTGTGTGTTTTTTTTTTGTTGTTGTTTTGTTTTTTTTCAGTCAAACATTAATTCAGAGGCTTGTAATGAAGTGGATTCTGAGAGAAAACACGGAGCTTACAGAGCTGTGTGCCTCATTTCCACCATCTTGGCCAAAAGTCCCGGGAGTCCATCAAGAATTTTAGACAGTGGTATTTAGACTATCTTTTTCTTCCTGATTCCTTTGAAGTGAATTCTTTTGAAATTTGAAATGCACATTTGATAACTTAACTTTTTCCATCTATGCTTATCTAAATCAATATTGAATGTATTTAAATAGTGTTTAAAGATTTACAAAGTGATTTGCTTTTAGCAACTTGGTAAGGTAGGTAATATTATCATTCTTTTCATAGATGAGAAACCTGGGGCACAGGGAATTTTATCAAATCCTCCAGAAGCAAAAAGCTAGGATATATCAGAGTCCTTTACATTTTTAATTTGTCATTTAGAGATCATTACTATGTGATCTCCATTAGCCTTTATGGAAAATCTACTACTATGAGAATAGTATAGTTTTTCTGGGATCCATTCCTGATGGAATTGATTGACCAAGAAGTTTTCTGGAATAACCTATTACCTTCCCTAGCCAAACATAAGATTCTTTATTTTTGGAATAAGAATGTCAATGTTTTAATACATCTTAAATTATAGCCCCCCCCCACTTCTGCTTTCTATTTTCATATCTTTGCCAAGGGTAAATAACTTATCAATTCCTTCTATAGCTGGAAAATGTTGAGTTCCTATTTCCCTTATCTCAACAATTTGTAGTTGTTATCAGGTGATAACCTGTGAGGTTATCAGGTGAGACAAAACCTGTTTTCCTTGCTTGCACTCAATATAATTCATATAACTCTAGATCACTGTCTTACTCTTTATCTTCCTCTTCTCATTTTTTCTAGTGTGCATTGTCGAACAATTACATTATAACTAACAAGTTCTTCTCCCTGAACATCTTCCTCTCTTACATTCCATCCTTTTGAACTTAACGAAAACTAGTTTTCTCTTCAAAATACATATCATACATGGTGACCTTATGCAATGTTAGATACTCCTTCTGTAATACTCCTAACATAATGCACCAAGAAGAGAAAGTATATTCCTTGTTGTCTGATCAATTCCCAAGCCTCTATCTCTTTTGTGTCATCAATGTACAATCATTTTTTCTTTAATGCTTAATCTATTCATCCATATCAATGAATTATAACCTTACTGCTCTAAGCTTTTGGATTCCAAAATCACTCTTATAGCTTTCTCCTTCAGTATTTCAATATGCACAATGATGTCCCTTCAAACACACTGATCTCATTCTTCAACACAGAATTGTATAATCTTGTCACTATCTTTGGCATCATTTTTTTCTTTCTTTTTAAAATTAATAGGTCACTGACCCCAACTGTAATCCTTTCACATTAAGAAATAGCTAAATTTTGCAACTATTTATCAAGGATAAAATTTTAAAATGAAAATATCAGGTCCAGAGATCTAGTTGGCATAGGAAGATCTGAGTATAAACATTAATCCCAGATACTTACTATTTTTATGATCTTAGTAATCATATTTAGCTTAGCTATTATTCATATTGTGATCCTATTGTAATCACATCCTATGTGAACTTATCCATAATCTACACCACACTAAAATGAGTAGTTTATACTTGATTCAGAAGAGAGAATTATCAGAATGGTAGTAATGTTGTCCCTTCTACATCATGGAAGTTGGAGGTGTGAGCCAATCTGAGCTGAAAAACTCATGCAAAAAATGTTTGACCCTTCCTTCATACCAGAGAAGTCTTATTTTTCTTTTCTTTTTCTTTTTCTTTTATGGGATAATTATGGTACCTTATTATAAAATTTGAATATATTTATGTCATTAAAAGATACCTGATGATGTCATATAATAATATATAATAATATATATATACATATATATGTATACATATACATATATATATAATATATATGCACATTTCTGAGTTTCTAAATTTTATCTGTATCATCTACTGGCTTTTTGGTATCATGTGCAGCTTCTGCAAAACTCCCCAAAAATTTCTATTTAATATATTATGTTTACCCATGAAATATCAAAACTGCAATTGGGGAAAGTTACAATTTCTTCAAGAATACAGCAGATCTATTCCTACTGTAAGTGTTCCTTAAATATTTTGGCTGAGGTTACCCTAGTGGGATCTATTGATGCAATCTGTCAGCCTGTTAGCAGCAGCTTTCAATAACTGCTGGCCAGTAGAAATCTCAAGTGGCATTCTCATCCCTTTCATCCTATCTCTACTTCTTCCTATATCCACATCTTCCAGCTTTAATACTGTCACTACACTAACACTTCAGAGATAAAATATAAATTATGTTTTTTGAGGGGAAGCTTACATTTCAGTATAGCTTAACATAGTTGACACTCAAAAATATTTGTCTTCCAAATTGGAGGGACATTGTTAATGTTTTGTTATGAATCTCAAAAGCATGTGTATTTTTAATGATTCAAGAGAAAACACAAAAAGTACACAAGATCCTAGCTTGAAAATGTGTCTGTGTGGGTTCATAGCATATAGTTATTTATATGTGTTATCAAATAGAAAGGATTTAAAGCTATTTCCCATTCTAGTCTATGAACATTTGGTGCTACAGACTTACCTCATGTGCCATATCAGGTTTTATTATCAACCATACACTTCTAGGAAGTTTTGTTTCAAATCACAAAATAAATCAAATAGGAATGGGCACATTTTATTCTCTTTAGAAAATAATTTGAGCTATCTGGGGAAGTTATTAACCAGAACGGTACCTTATGCTTTGGACTTATTGAAAATATATAAATAGTCAATGCATTTTCACTGTATTTTCTGCTTTTGAAGCATCATGTAAAGGAAAAGAAAACCCACTAACATTTCCTTATGAGCTTTTTTTTTTCACATGTCTAGCAGCCATTAGGAAAATGTTGAGCCATGATAATATATTAAATATTAAAATCAATTTAAGATTTAAACCAAATTTATAGTACAGCTTTGCTTAATTTACTTCATATTACACAATTTCCTTTACTGAGAACTTCCAGTGTGGTACATAAATAATAAATCAGCTTTCACATTTTTATATTGTTTTAATATGACTTTGTATTAAACCTAACTTGCTGGCACTTAATTTTGCTATGATTTCTTTGTTGTTTTTCCTTCTCCTTTCTTTTTCAATCTAGTGAGGCTCACTTTTTAATTCTATTATGACTTTATAGGTTCAAGTTAGAAGGCTGCAGGCAGCTCCAGATATTAAAGAACAATTCAGGGATACCTTATTGGTAGCAAGGGCTAAGTACTAATTGGCAGAATGTTCAGAGAAGCACAGAAACTAAAGCCACAAATCTCCAAAGTTCCCCATTTTATTTTTCCCTTTTGATAGCTAGTCTCTCACTATAACATTTTGTCTTACAATTTCTCTGTGGAAGCTATAGTTAACATTTACTTTTAAAAATTTTATTGACCCTTGTCATGATTCGCACCATTATCATTTCAACCACTTCCAATCTTATCAGCAGGCTCATCTAACCATAAAATTTCAAAGTTGGAGAAGCTTTGGGAGTTAGACTAATTCATACCCCTAAAAGAACACTCTGTATAAATAAGGGTTTATCCAGTCTTTGCCTGAAGACATTTCACATTTGTATTGCTAGGAAGTTTAAAAAAGATTAAATCTGCTTCTTTTCAACAGTCATCCATTGTTCCTGGTTTGTACTCTGATACCAAATAGAAGATATGTAATTTCTTTTTCCAATTTACTGGCCCTCAAGTAGTCAAAGGTGGCTATCAGGTTTTCCATATGTTTTCTTTTTTCCACACTAAACATCCCTCATTCCTTTAATATTCTTATGCTTAAATGTTCTCACCTTTGCACCACCTGCTCTGACCTCATTTTACCTCAAATCAACATTCCCAATTGCCAAAGCCTCTCCTCCAACATGTATTTTATACCTGACTTGCATGTGTTTTGTACATAACTGTAAGTATAGCTCTCTCTCCATTTCTTTTTTCTCTCAAACTATGTGGATATACATATATATGTATATAAAGATGTATGTACACTATATAAATATATACATATGTATAATGACATATAACCATATAATACATGTATGTGTTATCATGTGCATATATCATATATTCATATATGTAGAACAAGATCAAATGATTGGATGTTATTTAGGTTTCCTAAACTTGCTAATAATACTAATATAGAATGAGTGGCATGAGATGTTATGAGTGCCCCCTCATTATATGTCTTCAAGAAAAACCTGGATGACCATTTGTTTATAGAAGATGTTCTTTTAGGAGTCCTATCCTAAATAGTCAAAGTCACCTCTAATTTGAAATACTGTGTCTATGTCTATGTGATTTTATATTATATAGGTGTGTGTATGTGTATGTAGGTGTTTGGCACAATGGACAAAGCATTGGACTTGGAAATAGAAAATGTGAGTTGAAATGCAGCCTTTGATACCACACTGTGATCCTGGGTAAGTAATTTTGTCTGCCTTTATCTGATATGTAAAATTAGAATAATAAAAACACCTGCCTCCCAGAGTTTTGTGAGATTAAATTGAAATAATATTTGTTAACTTTAAATATTTATAAACCTTATTTAAATTCTATTGTTATCATTATCATCTCTCCCATTGGATTGTAAGCTCCTAAGGGGCAGGGACTATTTTACTTTTTTTTTTATTTATATTCCCCTTATAATGAAGATAATTGAAAAATTATTGATGAATTGATTAGACGAGGTCTTGAGGTCCTTTATTAATTAGCTTTTCACTCTTTGGATGTACTTCAAATTATCAAAATAGACTAGAATGAGAAACTTTAAAGGCATTTAGTTCAATATGTAGTGAATTGGTTATGGCCATCAAGGAAAGTCTACTAAAATGAATATATTTTCATCAATTTTTCTCTCTCACATAGCACCCAGCACAGAACTGGCTACAAGTAGATATTTAATTGATGAAGGACTTGCATTTTTGCATATGGAATTTAGGAGCCAAACTGCCTGTCAATACTCCTTGGTCTTTCAATTTGAAAAGGTCTATTTTATGGTATTAGTACAAACAAGAAAGAAAAGTTGTTCACAGTCTACTATAAGTTTAGGATCATCTGCTATAGACCTCTCATTTTATAAGATTAGGAATTTGATGTCCATTGAGATTAAATAAATTGCCCAAGGTCACAAAAATTTAAGATACAGAGCCAAGAATCCAAGGCCTTTTACTCTATACTCCAGATTCTTCCCAAAGGACCATCAGCCTTACTTATTGATGACTCAAGCTTTCTACTACATTTTTATTTATTCTTTTAGTACAATTAAAACCATCATGAATAATATTGTAGTTACTGCTGAAAGGAAGAGCTAAAGATATTATCTATCCTTGCAGTACTCTTTTACAATAAAAATAATTTACATTGCCATAGGTTTACAAAGGTTTACAAAATACTTTTCCTGCTACAACCTTTATGTACAATGGTATTTTCAATAAATAATAGTGATCCTGAATCTATGAATACCTGAGATCAAGTCTAATTTTAGATACTTAATAAGTGCATGACCCTGAACAAATCCTTTAACTTCTATGTAAAGTTTCTTCAATTGTAAAATGTCAATAATAGTGATAACTTGTAACTCAAAAAGTTGTTGTGAGGATCAAATGGTATATCATTTGTAAAGAACTTAAAAAATAGTCTGTCTTATAGTAGGTGTTTAATAAATACTTGTTTCATTTCTTACAAATGGGGGATCCAGGTTTCACACAGTAAATTTGTTTGCTTATGCTTACATAGTTAGGAAATGTCAGAGTTCAGATTTTAAAATATGGTATTCTAACTCCCGAGTTCACTTTAATATGGCATTTATTGCATTATATTATTTTTCCATCTGCATGAGGCATGATAGTCATAGAATTTATAGCTGGGAGGTATCCTAAAGATTATGTAGTTCAAATCCCTCATTTTACAGATAAAGAAATTTAGATTCAGGGAAGTAGATCTTTTCACACAATGAAGTAAACAACAGAATCATGATGAAAATCATGAGTTTTGAAAGTTTCTGAGATGCTAAAATCAGGGTCCTGTCTTTGGCATTACACAGACTTTGATTTGCCTTATCCAAGGAATAATAAACCAAAGAAAATCTGAACTTTAAATTTTCTTCCTATTGTAAAGAACATGAAATTAGGAGTCATTCTATGCTTTCCAGTGTCCATTTTGCTCTTCATTCTTTGTGTGACCTTGACCTTGAGAAAGTTATTGTACCTTTATGCTATACTTAAAAGATCTGTCAATTGCAGGAGTTGTACAAGATGATCTCTAGGGTTTCAAATATTCTATGGTCTTGTGGTTCTGAATCAAAGAGAGCTAATGACTATAAAAGAGTTAACTATAATCCTAAAAAAAAAATAATAATCATTTTGCAATGAAAAAAAAATTCTGGCAACTTGCTTTTCTCCAGAGTTTACTAGAAAAAAATACCTTAAAGCAAACAGATCCAAATTTGACTAATTATCCAAGAAGCTATGGGGGATCCTCTGGCACATACATCTCACACTTTAAAAGGAGGTCAAGAAGGAATCAATAATGATTTTTTTACTGCAACCTGTTTATCTCTTGAAACTTATTTTTTCTTATTGTTTCCAGTTTTGTCTGTTTTTTTTTTTTGTTTTGTTTTGTTTTGTTTTTTGTTTTGTTTTGTTTTGTTTTGTTTTTAGCTCAGTTGGTTAGAATATGGTGCTAATGAAATAAAGTTTGGAATTTAATCCCTGGGCAGACCAGTTACTTTTCAACAGAGTAAAATTTACTATTAAGATCATGTATGAGTCTATGTCCCTAAATTGTGCCAGCCATTTTGGAACATGTGTCATTAGTGACTAGGAGATCAGATCACTGTCTTATCATTTCATGTTAAGAAGTTATAAGCCTTATATAATTCAATTCAACAAGCATTCGGATTGTCTACTCTGTGCCAAATACTGTGCTAAATGATAGAGCTGTGTGTGTGTGTGTGTGTGTGTGTGTGTGTGTGTGAGAGAGAGAGAGAGAGAGAGAGAGAGAGAGAGAGAGAAAGAGAGAGAGAGAGAGAGACAGAGACAGAGAGAGAGAGAGAGAGAGAGAGAGAGACAGACAGACAGAGAGAGAGAAAGGGAGGGAGAAGGAAAGGGACAAGGAAAGGGAGAGAGAGAAGGAGAGGAAGAAGTTGAGGGAGAGGAAGAGGGTGAGGGACAGGAAGAAGGAAAGGGAGGAAGAAAGGAAGGAAAGGAGGAAGGGAGGGAGGAAAGGATGAAGGAAAGAAAGGGAAGGAAGGAAGGAAGAAGGAAGGTAGAAAGGAAGAAAAGAAGAAAAACAATCATGCTTTCAAAGGATTTACATTTTATTAGGGGAAGCTATCTAAAAGATGTGCAGAGACATAAATGCAAAATATATACAAATAAAATGCAAAATTATTTCTAAGAAAGAGGGAAAAACAGTAACTAGGGCAATTCAAAAAAGCTTCATAAATTTGACCTTAGCCTTGAATGGCATGAATGATTCCAAGAAGTAGAGATGAGAGAGAGAGAGAATGAAATGCTTCCTAGAATGCGGGGCAACCTGAGCAAAAGATAGACAAGAAGATGATATTATGTGATGATAACAAAATATAGGTTAGTTTATTCAAAATGCAGTCTATAGGTGCAAAATAATTGAAAATCTGTGTAAAATGAAAGTCTGGGAGACAAACTATTAAGGGCTTTGAATAACAAATGGAGATTTAAAATTTTTTTTTTACCTTAGAGGCAATAAAGAGATGAAGCTTCTTGCCGTAGGGAATGATATGATCAGACCTTTACTTTGGGAACAGCAATTATGTCAGCAATACTTCATTTAATTTTCTTATATCCCTCAGTCCCAACACAATGATATTTATGAAGTATGTAATTAACAAGTTTATTGAAGTTAAAGATCATTTCTAGTTACTTCACCACTGAGATTGCTTCCCATGTACTTTTTTATATATTCTTTATATAAATTATTATTTCATGTTTTTTTTTTTCCTACATTAGAATATGAGAACTTCAAGGACTAGGGTTATCTTTTTTCTTCTCTAACTGCAATGTTCACAAGATCTGATATATTATAAATAATAAATTATAACTGACCTACTCTCATTTTTAATCAATCCTTAGGATCACAGGAAAAAAAAAATTACTATTCCAAGTATAGGTTCTCCTGAAAGGAGTTAGTAGCCTCATCTCTAACTATGAAAGATTGCACATTTGCTATTTTCTCATTTTGGAAGATCTCCCCAAAATATCTTATCTCCACATAAACAACAGATTACAAGGGGCAGAGACAAGATGGCAGAGAGTCAATAGGTTTTTGCCAGATATATTCCTGATTTTCCTCAGATCAACACCAAATTGAGCCCCTGAATGGGTTTTGGAGTGACAGGACACACAGATATTTGGAGTGTAACTAATTTCCAGCAGTAGATATTTTGGAAGAACTTGGAAAAATCTGTCTCAATTGGGCAGCAAAGGGGGGGTGGGGAGGGAATTGCAGGCCAGCTCAGGCATAGTGCAGCACAGTATAGTGTAGGGAGTCCCAGGATGGAGAGGCTTCCATATGCTGGGGTAATCTAGTGTGAGGCTCATAATCCAAATACATCAACATTTGTGACTCTGCCTTGGTTCAGATGCAAGTGGATCAGCAGACTATCTGGGAGACTTCTAATGCAACCACAGAAGGCAAATAATGAGCCCCTAAACCCCATCATAATATGGGAAATGGCTATGTCCACCCAACATGAGAAGGAAATTGGCATTGCTAGTTCCAGAGTGGTGTCGAGCCACTGTAGCCTGTAGAGGAACATTAATTTTACCCTAAGAGCAGACTTCAACTTTTTAAAATGAGCAAAAAAGCCAAAAGAGCTCTGACTATAAATAGCTTTTGTGGAGACTGGAAAGAATAGGCATCAAACTGTAAAGATACTAAAGGTAAAACATATTAGATAGTCTCAGAGAATGCTGTAAATCGTTCTCCAACTCACAATGCCCTCTTGGGAGAAATCAAAAAGGGTCTTCAAAGAGAAAAGAAAAATGGGGAAAGGAAATAAATTCTCTGGAAAAGGAAACACAATAATTTTATGAAGAAAATCATTCCTTAAAAATAATTTTGGCAAAATGAAAAAAGTAAACAATTCCTTGAAAAAGAGAATTCCTGAAATGGAAAAAAAAAATGCCAGTGAACAAAAACAACTCAATCAAAAGTTTACTTGGGCAAATGAAAAGGAGATTAAAAAGGCATTAACTGAAGAAAATTATTCACTAAAACTTACAAGTGAATAAATGGAAGCAAATGACTCCATGAGACATCAAGAATCAAAGTCAAAACAGTTAAAAAAAAAAAAAAGGAGAAAATGTAAACAATCTCGTAAGAAAAACAACTTACTTTGAAAATAGATCCAAGAGTGACAATCTAAGAATTATTGGACTCCCCAAATACCATGATGGGAAAAAAAAAAAAAAACAAACCCTAGACAGCATATTTAAAGAAATCATCAAGGGAAACTGCCCTTAACCAGAGGCTAAAATAACAAATGAAACTCTCTACCAGTGGTTCCAAGATGACAGAGAGAACACACGTTACTTTCTGACCTTCTCCTTCAACCCTCAGACCAGTTAGCAAATCCAGCCTCTGAATTTGCTCAAGACTGGCAAAATCCAGCAAATTAACAGCAGAAGATAATTTCAAAAATCACCAGAAAATGTCTGTTTCAATTGGAAATGGGAGGGAGGCAGCCCAAGGCAAATAGGCTGAGGACAGATGCCAGTGCAAACAGTACAAAATCCCTGGACGATGCAGACTCGGCAAGGCTGTGCAGACTCCATGTGGCAGAGAGTCTACATGGAGGAATCCACAGCAGCAATGTTAGCCACTCTGCCCTGGTTACAAGACAGATCATGAGAGAAGTTATAAAATATCCAATACAAATACAAAAGATAAATAGTGAACCCTCAAATGCTAGAATCTCATGGGACCTGGACATATCTACCCAGGACCAGGAGTGAGTCAGCACTGATCCAGCCCATCCGTGGCCACTTATAAAGGAAGCCACTGCTTGTAGAAGAAGCTTGGAAAAGCTTCTCCTGCTCTAAAAGCAGAGCTTATTTTTTTTTAATGAATAAAAAAAAAAAGTAATGAGAACTCTGACCATAGACAGTTTTTATGGTGAAAGAGAAGAACCAATTTCAATCCCTGAGGAAAAACAGATCATCTCCAGATGAAGATGCAAAAGGTGATATAACCTGGTCCACATCACACAAAGCTCTCCTAGAAAAAATTTTTAAAAGAATCTTAAAAGAGAGCTAGAAGAAAAATGGGGAAAGAAAATGAAAACTTTGCAAGAGGGTTTGGAAAAACCATATAGCTCATTAAAAGATAGATTTGATAAAATGGAAAAAGAAAATAACTCCAAGAAAAACAGAATTTGTGAACCAGAAAAAGAAAATAACTCCTTAAAAAACAGAATTTGTGAAATGGAAAAAAAAAATCCATAGAACAAAACAACTCGTTTAAAAATTTAATTGGGAAAATACAAAAAGAAGTTAAAAAAAATAAAGAAACCAATTCACTAAAACTCAGAACTGAACAAATGGAAATTAATGACTCAACAAGACAATAAGAATCAATCAAGCAAAAGAAAAAAGAAAAGAAAGAAAAGAAAAAAGAAAAAAAAGTAAAATCCCAAATTGAAAAAATAATTAAATTGCAAAATACATCTAGGAGAGACAATCTAAAGATTATTGGACTCTTTGCAAACCATGATGAAAAAAAGAGCCTAGACAATATTTTTCAGGAAATCATCAAAGAGAACTGATCTGAGGTCATAGAATCAGAAGGTAAAATAACCATCAAAAGAATTCCCCAAAAACCTCCTGAAAGACACCTCAAAATTAAAAGCCTAAGGAATGTTGTGGCTAAATTTCAGAATGATCAGACCAAAGAAAAAATAATACAAGCAGCCAGAAAGAAACAATTCAAATACTGTGGAACCACAATAAGTATCCCTCAGGATCTAGTAGCTTTCACTTTAAAGAATCAAAGGACCTGGAATCTGATATTCCAAAGAGTGAAGGAACTTGCAATGCAGCCAAGAATAAATTACTCTGCTAAACTGAGATTTTATTTCAGGGAAGAAGATGGACATTCAAAGAAACTGGTGAATTCCATGTAGTTTTTATGAAAAGAGTGGTGCTAAACAAAAAATCTGATGTCCAAGTATAGAAGTCAAGAGAAGCATAAAAAGGCAAAAAGAAAAAGAAACTCTTGAGAACTGTGTTTCTGTTACGGGTATACCCAGAGAATACAAGAATAATCTGATTTTACTCTTACAATATATAAAAGAAACTAGAGGTGGAAAGGGAATTGTACCAGAAATAAGTGCAGGTAAAAGGAGAGAAATTCATCTCTCAGGAAGAGGCAAAGGAAACCTATTATAATTAATGGAAAGAAGGGATGAATATTGTATAAATCTTACTTTCATCATATCTGGCATAAACAGAGACTATTAGATATGTTTGGTTTCACTGAGAAATTTCTCTTATCTTATATAAAAGTGGGAGGGGAAGGGGGAAAAAGAAAAGTGTAGGCTAAAAGGAAGGGAAAACAGAAATAGTAGGGGAAAAGCATAAGAAAGGGGGAGAATCTCTAAAGGGGGAGGATTGCTTGAGCTAAGTGTTGTTTATAAGTTAAATACTGGAGAGAAAAGATGGGGAAAAAGAAAGAGAAAAGTATAATTTGAAGTTAATAAAATGGCAGGAAATACAGAATTAGTAGTTTTAACTGTAAATGTGAGTGGGGTGAACTCTCCAAGAAAGCATTAGCAGATAGCAGACTGGATTAAAAGCCAGAATCCCACAATGTGTTGTTTACAAGAAACATTTAAAGTTGAGTGATACCAACAGAGTAAAGGTAAAAGGCTGTAGAAAAATCTATTATGCTTCAGGTGAAGTAAATAAAAACAGAGGTAGTCACCCTGATCTGAGATCAAGCAAAAGCAAAAACTGATCTAATTAAAATAGATAAGGAAGGAAACTTTATCTTGCTAATGGGTACCATAAATAATGAAACAATATCAATATGAAACATATGTGCACCAAGTGGTACAGCATCTTAATTCCTAAAGGAGAAATCAAGAGAGTTGCAAAAAAAAAAAATAGACAGCAAAACTATAATACTGGAAGATGTCAATCTTTCTCTCTCAGAACTAGATAAATCACACCATAAGATAAATAAGAAAGAAGTTTAAGAGGTAAATAGAATACTAAAAAATCTGGATATGACAGAAATTTGGAGAAAATTGAATGGAGACAGGAAGGAGTACACTTTCTTCTCAGCAGTTCATGGAACCCCTACAAAAAGTGACCATATATTAGGACATAAAGACCTCAAAATCAAATGCAGAAAGGCAGAAATAGGTAAATGCATTTTTTTTCATATAATGATGCAATAAAAATTAAGTTCAATAAATCCCAATGGAAAACTAGAACAAACATTATTACAAACTAAATAATCTCATCCTAAAGAAAGAAAGAAATCATATACACAATCAATAATTTCATCTGAGAAAATGACTATAATGAAATAACATACCAAAATTTGTGGGATGCAGCCAAAGCAGTAATAGAGGGAAATTTTATGTCTCTACATACTTAATTGCATAAAATAGAGGAAGATAAGGTCTATGAATTGGACTCACAACTAAAAAAGCTAGAAAAAGAACAAATTAAAAATCCATTATCAAATACCAAACTTGAAACTCTAAAAATAAAAGGAGAGATCAATAAAATTGAAACAAAAAAAGAGTATTGAATTAATAAATAAAACTAAGAGATGGTTTTATGAAAAAACCAACAAAATAGATAAACATTTAGTTAATTTGATTAGAAAAAGGATAGAGGAAAATCAAATTGTAAGTCTCAAAAATTAAAAGGGAGAACTTTCCACCAAAGAAGAGGAAATTAGAGCAATAATTAGGAGTTATTTTGCTCAACTTTATGCCAATAAATTTCACAATCTAAGTGAAATGGAGAAAGGCCTACAAAATATAGATTGCCCAGATTAGCAGAAGAGAAAATAAATTACTTAAATAGTCCCATTTTAGAGAAAGAAATAGAACAATATATTAATCAACTCCCTAAAAAAAATCCCCAGGATCAGATGGATTTACATGTGAATTGTACCAAACATTTAAAGAACAATGAACTCCAATGTTATATAGACTATTTGAAAAAAATAGGGAATGAAGGACTCCTATCAAACTCCTTTCATGATACAGACATGGTACTGATACCTAAACAAAGTATGACAAAAACAGAGAAAGAAAACTATAGATCAATATCCCTAATGAATATTGATGCAAAAATCTTTCATAAAATATTAGCAAAGAGATTACAGATAATCATCCCCAGGATTACACACCAAGACCAAGTAGGATTTATACCAGGAAAGCATGGCTGGTTCAATATTAGGAAAACAATTACCATAATTGACTCTGTCAATAACCAAACTAACAAAAATCATCTGATTATCTTAATAAATGCAGAAAAAACATTTGATAAAATCCAACATCCATTCCTATTAAAACACTAGAGAGTGTAGAATAAATGGACTTTTCCTTAAAATAGTCAGTAGCATCTGTTTAAAACAACCAGGAAGCATTGCATGTAATAGGGATAAACTAGAACTATTCCCAAAAAAATCAGGAGTGAGACAAGGTTGCCCACTATCACCATTACTATTCAGTATTGTATTAGAAATGCTAGCTTTAGCAATAAGAGAAGGAAAAGAGATTAAAGAAATTCGAGTAGCTAATGAGGAAATCAAATTATCACTCTTTTCAGATGATATGATGGTATACTTAGACAATCCTAGAGAATCAACTAAAAAATTATTAGAAGTAATCCACAATTTTACCTAAATTGCAGGATATAAAATAAATCACATAAATCCACAGCATTTTTTATACATCACTAACAAAATCCAACAGGAAGAGATACAAAGAGAAATTACATTTAAAATAATTATTGATAATATAAAATATTTGGAAATCTATCTGCCAAGGGAAAGTCAGGAACTATAAGAGGAAAACTACAAAACACTTTCCACACAAATAAAGCCAGATCTAAACAATTGGAAAAATATCAAGTGTACTTGGATAGGTCTAGTGAAGATAATAAAGATGACAATACTATCTAAAATAATCTATCTATTTAGTGCTTTACTAATCAAACTCCCAAGAAACTATTTTACTGACCTAGGAAAAAATAACAATAAAATTCATCTAAAAAACAAAAGGTCAAGAATTTCAAGGGAACTAATAGAAAAAAAAAATCAAATGAAAGTGGCTTAGCTGTACCAGATCTAAAACTATATTATAAGGCAGTGGTCATCAAAATCACTTGGCACTGCCTAAGAAATAGAGAAGGTGATCAACGGAATTGGTTAGATTTGCAAAATAGTCAATGGATATATGAATCTATGTTTGGGTTTGAAAAACCCAAAGACCCCAGCTTTTGAGATAATAATCCACTATTTGACAAAAACTGCTGGGAAAATTGGAAACTAGTATGGCAGAAACTAGGCATAGACCCACACCTAACATCACATAGTAAGATAAGGTTGAAATGGGTTCATGATTTAGACATAAAGAATGTTATAATGTAAAAATTAGAAGAACAAAGGATACTTTACATCTCAGATCTGTGGAAGAGGAAGGAATTTGTGAATAAAGATGAACTAGAGATCTTTAATTGATCACAAAATAGATAATTTTGATTATATTACGTTAAAATAGGTTTTGTACAAAAAATAATGCAGACAAGATTAGAAGGGAAGCCATGAACTGGGAAAACATTTTTACATGCAAAAGTTCTGATAAAGATCTCATTTCTAAAATATATAGAGAATATATAAGAATTCAAGCCATTCTTCACTTGATAAAAGGTCAAAGGATATGAACAGACAATTTTCAGATGAAGAAATTGAAACTATTTGTAGTTACATGAAAATGTGCTCCAAATCACCATAAATCAGAGAAATGCAAATTACCACAACTCTGAGATACCACTACACATCTGTCAGATTGCCTAAGATGACAGGAAATGATAATGACCAATGTTGGAGGGGATATGGGAAAACTACAACACTGATATATTATTGATGGAATTGTGAACATATATAAGCATATATAAATAAAATATATGGTGATTTCAGAAAGGCCTGCAGAGAATTACATGATCTGATACTAAGTGAAATGAACAGAGCCAAGAGATAATTATACACGACAATAACAATTCTAATGTACATGGCTGTCTTCAACATTGAGATGATTCAAACTTCTTCCATTTGTTCAGTGATGAAGAGAGCCTTCTACACCCCGAGAGAAGCATGGGAACAGTATGTGGACCACAACATAGCATTCTCATTATCTCTATTATGATTTGTTTGCATTCTGTTTTCTTACTTTTTCTTTTATTTTCCTTCATGATCTGATTTTTCTTGTGCAGCAATATAACTGTATAAATATGTATATATTTGTATAAATATTGTATTTGTATATATACATATATATGTGTGTGTGTGTATGATTTAACATGTATTTTAACATATTTAACATGTATTGGACTATCTGACAACTAGGGAAGGGGGTGGGGGAAAGGAGGGGAAAATTTGGAACAAAAGGTTTCGTGTCAATATTGAAAAAATTACCCATGCATATGATTTTTAAATAAAAAGATTTACTTAAAAAAAAAAGGAAAGGATCCATGAATCACCTTCTGTAAGAGATCCCAAATGAAAACTCTAAGGAATATTATATCTAAATTCCAGAGTTATTAAATCAAATAAATATGCTGCAAGCAGCCAAAAAGAAACAATTCAAATATCAAGGAGCCACAATCAGAACTACACAAGACCTACTGCTTTTGTTTTTGAGGGCCTGAAATAAGATATTCTGGGAGCAAAGGAACTTGGGCTGCAGCCAAGAATCAACTATTATGGAAAATTGAGCATTATCTTTCAGGGGAAAAGATGGACATTCAATGAAATAAGGGATTTTCATTTATTTTTGATAAAAAGGCCAGAATTGAATAGAAAATTTGATTTTTAAATACAGAACTCAAGAGATGCATAAAAATAAAAAAGTGAAGAAAAACTCTATTTTGAAATGTTAAAATGTTTACATCGCCATATAGGAAGATGACATTTTTAACTCTTGAGAACTATATCTTGTTAGTGATGTACTTAGAAGGTATGGTATAATTAGGCTGTATTGTGATGATATAAAAATGAAGCTACAGGTGGAAAAGGGATTGTATTGGAAGAAGAGGGAAGAGGAGGTAAAATGGGTAAATTATATCATATGAAGAAGCAAAAAGATCTATTACAATTGAGGGAAAGAAAATAGGGGGAAGAACTTTGTGTGAATATTAAACTCATTGAATTTATCTCAAAGAGAGAATATCAGACATATGTGATATAATGTAGAAACTGGTCTCATTCTATAGGAAAGTAGGAAGAGAAAGGCGAAATGAAAGATAGAGATAATAGAAGTAGGAGGGGAAATATAAAAAAGGAAGGGTTGGCTATAAAAAAGGAGGGCAAATTGAGGAAAGCAGTGGTCAGAAGCAAAACATTGGTGAGGAGAGAAAGGGGAAAGGAAAGAAAAAAATATAATTTGGGGAAAATAAGATGGCATGGAATACAATTAATAATTTCAACTGTTAATATAAAATGGTATGAACTCCCCCCCCCAAAAAAATGAAAGAGGATAGCAGACTTGATTAAAAGACAGAATCCTACAATATGTTGTTTACAAGAAACACAATTAAAGCAGAGTAATACAAATAGAGTAAATGTAAAAGGCTGGAGCAGAATCAATTATGGTTCAGCTGCAGTTTAAAAATAGCAGGTATTAATTTCAATTCAATAAAAGCAAAATCTATCTAATTAAAAGATATAAAGAAAGAAATTGCATCTTGTGAAAAGGTACCATAGATAATGAAGTAATATCAATACTAAACATATATGCACCAAGTAATATCATTCAAATTCCTAGAGAAGTTAAGTGAGCTTCAAGAAGAATTAGAGAGCAAAACTATATTAGTGGAAGAATCTCAACCTTGCTTTCTCAGAAATAGATAAATCAAACCACAAATTTTGAATAATAAAGGAGGTAAGGAGGTAAACAGACTTTTAGAAAAGTTACAGATGATAGACGTTTGGAGAAAATTGAATGGAGACAGAAAGAAATATACATTTTTCTTGGTGGCATGTGGAATCTATACAGATATTGACCATATATTATGGCATAAAATTCTCAAAATCAAATGAATAAAGGCAGAAATAATAAATGCTTCAACAATGAGATGATTCAAACTTCTTCATTTGTTCAGTGATGAAGAGAGCCATCTACACCCAGAGAGAAGCATGGGAACAGTATGTGGACAATGAGATGATTTCTCATTTTCAGATGTCATGAGATGCTATAAAAATTACATGTAATAAAATATCAGGGGAAAATAGACCAAAATGTATTGGAGACTACAAACAATAAAGAGGAAGTTAGAGCAATAATTAGGAACTAATTTGCCCAACTATATGCAATAAATTTTTATAATCTAAATGAAATTATTTGAATACTTACAAAAATATAGATTGCCAGATTAACAAAGGAGGAAATAAATTACTTTAATAGTCCCAATTTTTAAAAAAGAAATTGAACCAGCTATTAATCAACTCCCTAAGAAAAAATCTGCAGTACCAGATGCATTTGCATGTGAATTTTACAAATTATTTAAAGAACAATTAATTCTAATACTATACAAATTATTTGGAAAAATACAGAATGAGGGAATCCTACCAAATTTCTTTTATGATAATCATATGATGCTGATAGCTAAACCAGGTAGAGTCAAAACAGAGAAAGAAAATTATAAACCAATTCCCTTATGAATATTGATACAAAATTATTAAATAAAATATTAGCAACAAGATGACAGCAAGTTATCATCAGGATAATATATGATTACCATGTAGGATTTATATCAGGAATCTAGGATTTGTTCAAAATTAGAAAAATTATTAGCAGAATTGAGTATATCAATAACCAAACTAACAGAAATCATATGATAATCTCAATAGATGCAGATCACAAAATTCAACACCCATTCCTATTTAAAATGCTAAAGAACACAGAAATAAATCTAATTTTTCTTAAAATGATCAATAGCATCTATTTAAAACCATTAGCAAGAATCATATGAAATGGGAATAAACTACAATCATTCCCAATAAGATTGGGTGTAAAAAAGATTGCCCACTATCACCATTACTAATTCAATATTGTATTAGAAATAATAGCTTTAGAAATAAGAGAAGAAAAAGAAAATAAAGGAATTAGAGTAGGTAATAAGAAAAATAATTATTCAACTGAAATAAATTATCCAAGTGAAAAACTACTAGAAACAATTCACAACTTTAGCAAAGTTGCAGGATACAAAATAAATCCACATGGTAACATTTCTAAATGTTACCAACAAAGTCCATCAGCAAGAAATACAAAGAGAAATTACATTTAAAATAACTGTAGATAATATAAAATATTTAAACGTCTACCTGCAAAGAGAAAGTCAGGAACTATATGAACACAATTACAAAACATTTTCCAAACAAATAAAGTTAAATCTAATAAATTTGAAGAATATCATGTGCTCATGGATAGGCCAAACTAATATAATAAAAACAATCATTCTTCCTAAATTAATCTATTTATTCGGTGCCATGCCAATCAAATTCCCAAGAAATTATTTTTACAAATCTAGAAAAAAATAAAAAAGTTCATCTGGAAATACAAAAGGTCAAGAATCTTAAGGGGAATATTTTTTTTAATAGAAATGAAGGTAGCCTCACTGTACCAGATCTAAAACTGTATTTATAAAGCAGCAGTCACCAAAACCATTTGGTGCTAGCTAAGATACAAAGAAATCAATGAGTGAAATAAGTTAGGTTCACAAGACACAATAGGCAATGATCATTGTAATATGATGTTTGCCAAACCCAAAAACTTCAGCTTCTGAGATAAGAACTCACTATTTGAAAAAAAAATGCTAGAAAATTGGAAATTAGTATGGCAGAACTAAGCATTGACCTATACTTATCATTCTATATCAAGACAAGGTTGAAATGGGTTCATGATCTAGACATAAAGAGTGATATCATAAGTAAATTAGAAGAACAAAAAATAGTTTACCTCTTAGGTCTGTGAAGAAAGAAGAAATTTGTGGCCAAAGCAGAACTAGAGTACATTATGGAATGCAAAAGTACATTATGGAACATATCATAATGCAAAAATAATATAATATTAATTATATTAAATTAAAAGGTTTTTGTACAAACAAAGCCAATGCATACAAGATTAGAAGGAAAGCAGTAAACTGCAAAAAAAAAAAAAATTAACTAAAAGTTCTGATAAAGGCCTCATTTCTAAATATAAAGAATTGATTCAAATTTGTAAGAATACAAGCCATTGTCCAATTGATAAATGGTGAAAGGATATGAACAGGCAATTTTTAGATAAAGAAATTAAAACCATTTCTAGTCATGAAAAAAATGTTCTAAATCACGATTGGTTATAGAAACACAACTTAAGACAATTCTAAAGTATCACTAAACACATCCCAGTTTGGTTAAGATGACAGGAAAAAATAATGATAAATGTTGGAGGGGATGTGGAAAACCTGTGACAGTAATACATTGTTAGTGAAGTTATGAACTGATCCAACCATTCTGGAGAGCAATATGGAACTATGCCCAAATGACTATTAATCTGTGCATACCCTTTGTTTTAGCAGTGTTTCTACTAGACTTGTTTCCCAAAGAGATCATAAAAAAGGAAAAGGACCCATGTATTGCATTATTTGCCATTTAGGGGAAGGAGTGACAGGAACGAAGGAAGAAAAACTTTTGGAACATAAGGTTTTGCATATATGCATATGTTTAGAAAATTTTTAAAAATCCTTTATTTTTTAAAAAAGAATGTTATTTAATTCAGGTAAGCAAGAAAAAGATATGACCCTACTCACAATATGTCCAGATCTTTTAAGTATCAGAAAATAAAAGTTTTCATTAAAAATAATTATTAAGGATCTATATTATCCAAGGTGGTAAGTTCTACTTATGAGAAGTATGAAAACAATTTAGTCCCTATCTTTAATAGGCTTAAGTTCTATTAAGAGATACAAGATATGAATAGATAGATATAGTTATAAAAATTTGACAAGGAGGAAATATCATTAACAAAGTATCATAAGGTATGGGTTCTAAGAACTGAGGTCTCTATTATTATGCATAATAGACATAAACACAACCTGACTAAAAGAGCAGGAGCAGTAGATAGACAGATAAAGAGAACTTGATGGTACTAGAAGATATCGGTTCTGGGTCTGGAGTCATGAAGCCTTGAGATCAAATCTGACCTATAACATTTAATAATTGTTGGTTGGACAGGTCATTTAACTTCTGCCTAATTTATGATTTAAAAATGGACTTGATGATAGCAAATATCTCCCAAGGCTAATTCTAATTTACATTGCTGATACCTCACCATTCCACCATTAGTCACTTCCAAAAATGTATATTTTATTCTGCATCCATCACCTATCTGGCAGAAAACAACAAAAAGAGTGAAATGCTATGTTGTAATCCACCCTTAATTCCCATAGTCCTCTCTCTTGGTATAAATGGCTCTCATTATCACAAGTTCATTGGAACAGGTCTGAAGTACCTCATTTTTGAAATTACCTGTGTCCATCAGAATTGATCCCCATATAATCTTATTGTTGCTGTGCACAATGATATCCTGGTTCTGCTCACTCTATCAGCTCATGTAAGTCTCTTCACCTCTCTCTGTACTCATCTTCCTGATCATTTTCTGTAGAACAATAATATTCCATAACATAAATATACCTTAACTTATTCAGTCATTCTCCAACTGATGGGCATGCACTCATTTTCCAGTTTTTTGACAGTATAAAAAGGGCTGCCTCAAAATTTGTTGCACATATTGGTCCTTTCCCTTTCTTTAAGATCTTTTTTGGTATATAGGCCAAGTAGAAACACTGCTGGATCAAATGGTGGGCACATTTTGATAACTTGTTAAGCATAGTTCCAAATAGTTCTCCAGAATGTTTGGATCCATTCACAGTTTCAGCAACAATGTATCAGTGTCCCAATTTTCCCACACCCCCTCTAACATTCAGCCTTATCTTTTCCTGTTATCTTAGCCAATCTCAGAAGTGTGTAGTGGTGTCTCAAATTTGTCTTACTTTGTATTTCTCTGATCAATAGTGATTTAGAGTAACTTTTCATATGATTAGAAATGGTTTTAATTTATTCATCTGAAAATTGTCTGTTCATATCCTTTAACCATTTATCAATTGGGGAATATCTCAAATTCTTATAAATTTGAGTCAATACTCTATATATTTTAGAAATGAGGTTTTTAGCAAAACCTTTGAATGTAAAAATGTTTTCCCAATTTATTACTTCCCTTATAATCTTGTCTGCATTAATTTTGTCTGTACAAAACCTTTTTAATTTCATATAATCAAAAATTATCTATTTGGTGTTCAATTATGAGTTCCAGATCTTCTTTGGGCATAAATTCATTCCTTCTCTTCTGATCCAAAAGTGAACTAACCTATGTTCTTCTAATTTGCTTAGAAAATCACTCTTTATGTTAAAATCATGAACCCATTTCAACCTTATCTTGGTATGTGATGCTAGGTGTGGGTCAATACTAGTTTCTACCATGCTAGCTTCCAATTGTTCTAGTAGTTTTTGTGAACTAGTCAGTTCTTACCCCAAAGCTTAGGTCTTTGAGTTTATCAAATGCTAAGTAGTCATTGACTATTTTGTCCTGTGAATTTAACCTATCCCCTTGAACTACTACTATATTTCTTAGCCAGTACCAAATAGTTTTGATGAGTGCTATTTTATAATATAGTTTTAGGTCTGGCACAGCTAGGTCATCTTTATGGCTTTTTTTTTTCATTAATTCCCTTGAAATTCTTGACCTTTTGTTCTTCCAGATGAACGTTGGTATTATTTTTTCTAGGTAAAATAATTTATTTGGAGTTAGATTGGTATGGCATTAATAAGTCGATTAATCTAGGCAGTATTGTCATTTTTATTATATTTGCTTGTTCTACCCATCAACACTTGATTTTTTCCAACTGATTAGATTTGATTTTATTTGTGTGGAAAGTGTTTTGTAGTTTTGCTCATATAGTTCCCAACTTTGTCTTAGTAGATAGACTCCCAAATATTTTATATTATCAACAGCTATTTTAAATGGAATTTCTCTGTGTATCTCTGGCTACTCAACGTTGTTAGTAATGTATACAAATGCTAATGATTTTTGTGGATTTATTTTGTATCCTGCAATTCTGCTAAAATCGTGAATTGTTTCTTGTAATTTTCTGCTTTATTTTCTAGGGTTCTATAAGTGTGACATCATATTATCTGCAAAGAATGATGATTTTGATTCCTCATTACTTAGTCTAATTCCTACTTCTCATTGCCAAAGCTAATATTTCTAATAAAATATTGAATAGTAAGATCAAGGTTCATCTTATTGGCAATGGTTCTAGTTTGTCCCCTTTACATATGATGCTTGCTGATGGTTTCAGAGAGATGCTACTGATCATTTTAAGGAAAAGTCCACTATTTCCTACACTTTCTAGTGTTTTAATAGAAACGTGTGTTGTATTTTATCAAATGCTTTGTATGCATCTATTTAGATAATCATATGATTTTTATTAGTATGGTTATTGATATAGACATTTATGCTAATAGTTTTCCTAATATTGAACCAGCCTTGCATTCCTGGTATAAATCCTACTTGGTCATAGTGAATTATTTTGGGTATGATTTTCTGTTATCTTTTTGGTAATATTTTATTTAAGATATTTGCTTAAATATTCATTAGGGAAAGTGGTCCATAATTTTCATTCTCTGATTTCATCCTACCTAGTTTAGATACCAGCATCATATCTATGTCATAAAAATAATTTGGCAGGACTCCTTTCCACATTTTTTCAAATCATTTATATAGTACTGAAATTTTTGTTCTTTAAATGTTTAGTAGAATTCACATGTAAATTCATCTGGCCCTGGAGACTTTTTTCTTAGGTAACTTTTTAATAACTCATTCTATTTCCTGTCCTAAAATGAGACTTTTAAAGTAATATGTTCCCTTTTTGTAGATATTACTCCATTTTACATAGACTATCAAATTTATTGGCATAAAGTTGAGCAAAATAACTTTTAATTATTGCTCTAATTTCCTCTTCATTGGTGTGAATTCTCTCTTTTTGTTTTTGAGACTAACAATTTGAATTTCCTCTTTCCTTTTTCTAATCAAATTAACTAAATGTTTATCTATTTTTTTTATAAAACCAACTCCTAGTTTTATTTATTAATTCAATAGTTTTCTTATTTTCAATTTTATTAGTCCCCCATTTTATTTTCAGAATTTCAAATTTGCTATTTAATTGTGGGTTTTTTAATTTATTCTTATTCTTCTTATTAATTATTATTATATATTTTATAATTAATTTAATTATATAATTATAACAAATTACAATAAAGCTTTTCCCAGCTTTCTTAGTTGTAAGTTCAATTCATTGATCTTCTTTTTCTCCATTTTATGCAAGCAAGCATCTAGAGATATAAAATTTCCCCTAATTGCCATTTAGGCTGCATCCCCCAGATTTTGATATGTTGTCTCATTATTGTCATTCTTTTGGATGAAGGTTTTGATGGTGTCTATTATTTGTTGTTTTGTCCATTCATTCTTTAGGATTAGATTATTTAGTTTCCAATTAATTTTATGTCTATTTTCCCCTGGACTTTTATTGCATGTGATTTTTATTGCCTCATGATCTGAAAAAGCATTTACTATTTCTGCCTTTCTGCATTTGATTTTGAGGTCTTTGTGTACTAATATATGAACAATTTTTGTGAAGATTCCATGAACCACTGAGAAAAAATATATTTCTTTCCGTCTCCATTCAATTTCTTCTAAAGATCTATCATACCTAATTTTTCTAAAATAACATTTCCCCACCTTCTTTCTTATTTATTTCATGGTTTGATTTATGTAGTTCTGAGAGAACAAGGTTGGGATCTCCCACTATTATAGTATTGCTATCTATTTCTTCTTGCATCTCTCTTAAATTCTCCCCTATGAAACTAAATTCTATACACTTGGTGCATATATATTTAGGATTGATATTACTTTATTATCTATGATACCTGTTAGTAAGATACTTTCCTTCTTTATCTGCTTTAATTAGATCTATTTTTGCTTTTGCTTGATCTGAGATCAGCATCACTACCCCTACTATTTTTACTTCACCTGAAGCATAATAGATTCAGCTCCAATCTTTTACCTTTACTCTGTATTTATCACTGCTTTAAATATGTCTCTTATAAACAAAATATTGCAAGATTCTGGCTTTTAATCCAGGCTGCTATCCACTTCTCTTTTATGGAAGAGTTGATCCCATTCACATTCACAATTAAAATGACTAATTCTGAATTTCATAACATCTTATTTACCCCAGGTTATGCTTTTCTCTTTTTTCCCCCCTTTTCCCTCCTTCTCAGTATTTTTGCTTCTGACCACCACTTCCCTCAAACAGGCCTCCCTTTTACAGCTTCTCCTCCTTTCTTATATCTTTCCCCTACTACTTCTTTTTCCTTCTATTAGCCTCCCCTTTTCCTTTCCCCTTTCTGCTTCCACTTTCCTACAAAATGAAACAAGTTTTTCTGTGAAACTACATAGGTCTGATATTCTCTCTTTGATCCCAATCTGATTAGAGTAAGATTCACACAATATTTATCACCTTCTTTTCTTTCCCTCAATTGTAATAGTTTTTTTTTTTTTTTTTTGCCTCTTCATGAAGTATATTTTTTTTTTATCATTTAACCTCCATTTCCTCTTTTTCTGGCACAATCCCCTTTCAAAATCTAGTTTGTTTTTCATATTATCATAATAAAATCAAATTATACCAACTTTCTCTAAGTGTATTGACAACAGAGATATAGTTCTTTTTATATTGTAGCTTTTTATTTATAAGATAAATGCATGGATAATTTTTCAGCATTGACAATTGCAAAACCTTTTGTTCCAATTTTTCCCTTTCTCACCCCCACCCCCTCCTCCAGATGGCAGATTGATCAATACATGTTAAATATGTTAAAGGATAAGTTAAATACAATACATGTATACATGTCCATACAGTTATTTTGCTATACAAAAGGAATCAGACTTTGAAATTGTGTATAATTAACCTGTGAAGGAAATAAAAAATGCAGGTGGACAAAAATAGAGGGATTGGGAATTCTATGTAATGGTTCATAGTCATAGAATTCCCAATCCCTCTATTTTTGTCCGCCTGCATTTTTGATTTCCTTCACAGATTAATTGTATACTGTTTCAAAGTCTGATTCCTATTGTACAGCAAAATAATTGTATGGACATGCATACATATATTATATTTAACTTATCCTTTAACATATTTAACATGTATTGGTCAACCTGCCATCTGGAGAAAGGGATAAGGGTAAGGAGGGGAAAATTTTTTTTTAATTTTTATTTAATAATTACTTTATATTGACAGAATCCATGCCAGGGTAATTTTTTTTTTTACAACATTATCCCTTGCACTCATTTCTGTTCCGATTTTTCCCCTCCCTTCCTCCACCCCCTCCCCTAGATGTCAAGCAGTCCTATATATGTTGGATATATTGCAGTATATCCTAGATACAATATATGTTTGCAGAACCGAACAATTCTCTTGTTGCACAGGGAGAATTGGATTCAGAAGGTATAAATAACCTGGGAAGAAAAACAAAAATGCAGATAGTTCACATTTGTTTCCCAGTGTTCTTTCTTTGGGTGTAGCTGCTTTTGTCCGTCATTTATCAATTGAAACTCAGGTCTCTTTGTCAAAGAAATCCACTTCCATCAAAATATGTCCTCATACAATATTGTTGTTGAAGTGTATAATGATCTCCTAGTTCTGCTCATTTCACTTAGCATCAGTTCATGTAAGTCTCGCCAGTCCTCTCTGTATTCATCCTGCTGGTCATTTCTTACAGAACAATAATATTCCATAACATTCATATACCACAATTTATCCAGCCATTCTCCAATTGATGGGCATCCATTCATTTTCCAGTTTCTAGCCACTACAAATAGGGCTGCTACAAACATTTTGGCACATACAGGTCCCTTTCCCTTCTTTAGTATTTCTTTGGGATATAAGCCCAATAGAAACACTGCTGGGTCAAAGGGTATGCACAATTTGATAACTTTTTGGGCATAATTCCAGATTGCTCTCCAGAATGGTTGGATTAGTTCACAACTCCACCAACAATGCATTAGTGTCCCAGTTTTCCCACATCCAGGAGGGGAAAAATTGGAACAAAAGGTTTGCAATTGTCAATGCTGAAAAATTACTCATGCATATATCTTGTAAATAAAAAGCTATGATAATAAAAAAGACAGATCTTTCCTGAAATTCTTCCATAGTATCTTCTGGAAATTTGTTGTACTCCAAGTATTTATGGGTTCTGTTACTCCAAAATCAGTTCAAAGGCTTAATCTGATTTTGATTTGACGGGAAAGTGGGAGAAATCCAATATAGCCATGTCTACTCTTTGCCATCTTAACTCCAGCCCTGGAATATCATTCTTAAGGCAACACAACTTAACTCAAATGTAATAAGCACTTTAGTAGCATAATGTATACTATAATCATTTATAGCTTATTAACAAAAGCATTCTTTCCCCTTATTAATTATAACAAAAAAGAAATGAGCATTAAATAAACAATGAAGTGGTCCAAATTAAACTTAATGGATATTCCCTATAACAATCTGAAGTTAGGAAAGATACTATCTTCATCCAAGAAAATATCAAGATTGGAGTGCTGGTTTGGTAGTTCCCCAAAAGGCTTCCCAACTTCATTCTCTTATGCAGGTAGCATATATAAGTTCTGTCGTATGATATTTATACTAACTCCCATTTGAATTGAAATTTTTAATCTCATAAAACAAGGTTTACTAAGGGATTTAGGATATATCTTTAATATCAGTTTGACAATCCCTTTGATGTGTTTCTCCAATATCAATCAAAAGCAAGATTTAATATCTCTTCAGTATCATCAATAGAATTGATTAATGTTTCAATATCAATGTAAACTATTCTTTTTAAGAAGAAATAACAAAACATCCTTCCAAATTGAGCCACTTTCCCCCTTAAACTACCTTGATCACTGGGAAGAGTGGGCTAAAACTTAATGTGGTTTCTAGAAAACAACCCTTAACTCAAATCACTTCTAAACAAAGCAGAGTCATGGGATGAAATTGCTCAAGAAAATAGCATCTTCTTTGCCAATTCTAACTCACTTCCTGGCATAGATTCCAAGGGCTATATCTTGTAGTGCTTGGTTGTCAGGAAAAAAATGGCATGCAATCTAGGTGCTAGAGCTTTCATGCTTTTTGAAGCTCACAAATCACAGCCTAAAACTTTTCATTTCTAACATTCTTCCATATAAAGCAGAAAAGAATAGACACATAAGAAAAAAAAATAGAAAGGAGAACAATATGCTTATAGTTTCAAGTTGCCATAGATGGAAAGAATTGATTGCCAGAGTGGTGCCATCTCCATGGAAAGAATTAAAATTGATATTGTCCATTCACTCAAATTCATCCAAGGAGAAAAAAAAAAGGTATTATATTCTAGGTACTAAGCTTAGTACTGGTATGAAAGACATAGAAATTAAACAATTCCTCCCTGTCATCAAGGTGCTTACATATGCATTCACTGATTCTTTTTTTTTTTTTTTTTAACTAGGCATGACTAAAAATCCCTGTCCTGGATAATTATATCAATAGTGATTTGCGACTTCATTTTTAATGTCTCCAAACCTGTCTCAGGTCATTGAAACAAGAAAGATAATTCATGGGGAAAGTGCATATGCAGTTCATGACATGATACCCCATGGGAATTAACCTCTGGAGTTTCAACTTATGAATCAGTGCATCATATTCCTCAAGGGACTTAAAATGGACCATAGTAAGTATTTTCTACTTATGGCCCAGGAGAGAACATTTTTCTCCTTTCCTCAATATGACTTATTTGGTGAACTGACATAAACAGAAAAGTAAATCATCCCAAGATAATTAAGTTAGAGTGATTCACACTTCAGAAACACATGTCAGGGATAAGACTTGGGAGGTGGCACATATTGACACTGATTCATACACATAACATTGCCATATGCATAATTGAGAGGTCTGGGTTAGATAGAATGTGTAGATAGAATGTCAGAGATAAAAAAAGATATGACACAGAAGTATTCCCAGTAATAAATACAATATAGAGTGAGCACCATCTGGGATCAATCCCACACCCTATGTACAAATTTCAACCTACTTCCTTTTGTTGGATAATTGGAGAGAATGAGCTTTATGACACCAGGAAACCACACAATTATGCATGGTATATGGTATAGAGAAGCTCTGCACTTAAGTAGCTAATAGAAGATATGTGAAAAAGTAGAGTGTGAGTTTCAGAGCTCATAGATATGATCATCATTTTTTTAAAGATCATGATTCATTAACAACAATGATAACTAATAGGATCTTTATTTTATTCTTTTACCTCTTTATTCTCAGAATCATGTATCCTAGCCAAAGAAGGGGCTAACCTATTCAATGATAATTATTTAATATTATAAAAACATTTTATGAAAACAAAACAAAAAATAAAGCCTATTTTGCCAGTTTTGTAGATTTGGGATCATGGAAGACTCATATAGAATCCTTTCCAGAATTCTAAAATGCTAGAATAATACAAATGAATTCATTTTATCTTATATTCATGAGATATTTTTTGAAAATTATTATTGTTGATGATGATGATTTTTCACTCTCAAAGATGACCAATAGTATTATGAGGGTAATATGTTAAACTATGTGTGGATTTGATTAATGAGTCATAACTATATATTATGGTCATCATCTTCATCATTATTACAATAATTTCTAGCATTTATGTAGTGTTTAAAGTTTGTAAAAAGCTTTTTTACAAATGTGATGTTGTTTCATATTCGTGCTCCCAATAACTCTTAGAAATAGAAATCATTATTATTTCCATATGAAATATTTTTAGTAGAGTGTATTCAATTTCAAACTGAAATAATATCCAATTGGAAATAATCTTAATTGTTATTTCTTTATGAAAGTCTTGGATTCATAAGGCAAGGAAAATTTTCCAGATGTTAATATTAGTTGAACCAAAAGACAGGAAGAGTTAACAGGAGAGAGGGAAGCAATGATATTGATGTTAAAAACAACTGAAACAACCTTAAATACCAATCTCCCTAAGAAATAATAATGCAAAAAATTTAAATAAACTATTAGCAAAAAGATTACAGAAAATCATCCTTAGGATAATGCACCATGACCAAGTAGGATTTATACCAGGAATGTAGGGCTGATTCAATATTAGGAAAACTATTAATATAATTTACTTATATCAATAACTAAATTAACAAAAACCATATGATCATCTCAATAGATGGAGAGATAAAATCCAACAACCATTCCTATTAAAAAATAATTTATAGTATAGGAATAAATGGACTTTTCCATAAAATAGTCAGTAGCATCTATTTCAAACCATCAGTAAGCATCATATATAATGGGGACAAACTGGAACCATTCCCAATAAGATCAAGAATGAAACAAGGTTGCCCACTATCATCATTACTATTCAATGTTGCATTAAAAATGCTAGCTTTGACAATAAGAATTGAGAAGGAGATTGCAGAAATTAAAGTAGGTAATGAGGAAACCAAATTATCACTCTTTGCAGATAATATGATGGTATACTTAGAGAACCCCAGAGGATTCTATTAAAAAGCTATTAGAAATAATTCAGAACTTTAGCAAAGTTGCAAGATACAAAATAAATGCAAATTAATCATCAGTATATTTATACATCACTAACAAAATCCAATAGCAAGAGATACAGAAATTCCATTTAAAATAATTGTTGATAGAATAAAATATTTGGGAATCTATCTGCCAAGAGAAAGTCAAAAAACATACGAGCAAAACTATAAAACACTTTTCACACAAATAAAGCCAGATGTAAACAATTGGAAAAATATTAAATGCTCTTGGATAGGCCAAACAAATATAATAAAGATGACAATTCTACTTAAATTAATCTATTTTTTAAATGCTATACCAATAAGACTCTCAAGAAACTATTTTAATTACTTAGAAACAATAACAACAAAATTCATCTGGAAGAAAGGTCAAGATTTTCAAGGGAACTAATGAAAAAAAATCAAATGAAGGTGGTCTACCTATACCAGATCTAAAACTATTATAAAGCAACCAGTCACCAAAATCATTTGGTATTTGCTAAGAAATAGACTAGTTGATCAGTCAAATAGGTTAGATTTACAAGACAAAATAGTCAATACCTATAACAATCTAGTATTTGACAAACACAAAGACCACAACTTTTGGGTTAAGAATTAACTTTGACAAAAACTGCTGGGAAAATTGGAAATTAGTATGGCAGAAACTAGGCTCTGATCCACACTTAACACCATACACCAAGATAAGATCAAAATGGGTTCATGATCTACACATAAAGAATGAGATTATAAATAAATTAGAAGAACATAGCATAGTTTACCTCTCAGTTCTGTGGAAGAGGAAGGAATTTGTGACCAAAGAAACACTAGAGATCATTATTGATCACAAAATAGAAATTTTTGATTATTTCAAATTAAAAAGGTTTTGTACAAACAAAACTAATGCAGACAAGATTAGAAGGGAAGCAATAAAGGCCACATCTCCAAAATTTATAGAGAATTGACTCAAATTTATAGGAAATCAAGCCATTCCCCAATTGATAAATGTTCAAAAGGTATGAATAGACAATTTTCAGATGAACAAATTGAAACTATTTCTAATCATATAAAAAGGTGCTCCAAATCATTATTGATCAGGGAAATGCAAATTAAGACAGCTCTGAGATACCACTATGCTTCTCTCAGGTTGTCTAGAATGACAGGAAAAGATAATGCTGAATGTTGGAGGAAATGTGGGAAAATTGGGACATTGATACATTATTGTTGGAATTGTGAATGCATCCAACCATTCTGGAGAGCAATTTGGAACTATACTCAAAAAGTTATCAAACTGTGCATACTCTTTGATCCAGCAGGATTACTACTGGGCTTATATCCCAAATAGATCTTAAAGAAGTGAATGGAACTCATTTGTACAAAAATGTTTGTGGTAGCCCTTCTTGTAGTGGTTAGAAACTGGAATTTAAATGGATGCCCATCAATTGGAGAATGGCTGGATAAATTGTGATTTATAAATATTATGGAATATTATTGTTCTGTAAGAAATGACCAGCAGGATGTTTTCAGAAAAGCCTGGAGAGACTTATATGAACTGATGATAAATGAACAGAAGCAGAAGATCATTATACATTTTAACAACAATTCTATATGAGGATCAATCCTGTTGGACATGGCTCTCTTCAACAATGAGATGATTCAAATGAGTTATGATTGTTACTTAATGAAGAGAACCAGCTATACCCAGCAAAAGAACTATGGGAAATGAGTGTAAACCACAACATAGCATTTCTACTTCTTCTATTATTGTCTGTTTGCATTGTTTAAACTGCTTGTTTTCCTTCTCAGATTATTTTTATCTTATTTCTAAATCCAATTTTTCTTGTGTCACAAGATAATGGTTTAAATATGTACACATATATTGTATTTAACATATACTTTAAAATATTTAACATGTATTGGACAACCTGCCATCTAGGAGAAGGAGTGGGTAGAAGGAGGAGAAAAGTTGGAACTAAAGGTTTTGCAAGGGTCAATGCTGAAAAATTACCTATGTCTATGTCTTGTAAATAAAAAGCTATAATAAAAAATAAAATAAAATATAAAAAAGAAACTAATTTAAATAAAACTTTTTTGAAATACATAGAAAGGATAATAAGGAAAGTTAGAAAGAAACAAGTAGAAAGAACATGCTTGGAACTAAATTGCTATATTTAACAAAAGTTAACTAAATGTAACAGAGATTTGTGGTTTCATATACAATATTCTCTTACTATCCTTTTTATGAAAATGATTCTTGTTGCTATCTTTCATGTTCTTCATTTTAAAACAAAAAGAAAAAAAAACAAATTAATCAATCTAATGTAAGAGAAATTTTCAAAAACTCTGAGGAGAGTAGGAAGTTATTTTTTTTAATATGCAAGACTATATATATATATATATATATATATATATATATATATATATATATCCTTCTCTAGTACATACAAATCAATTTGCAAACTCTGGCAAGTGTCTGACCTTAGGGTAATCTGACTTACCAGGTATTTGATTAAGGTAATATAAGTTGGCAGCTGATGAAGTTATCTGAAGAGATGATCAGGTTGGATTTATTTAATAACCAGCTATGGTCTCTGGATCATTCTTCCTATTATAATCATAGAAGCATAAAGTGAGAAAGGATCTTTGAGTTCATTTAGTTCAAACTCTTCATTTTGTATGTGAAGAAACTGAGTCCCAGGGAAATTGATCCAACCTCTGAATTAGTACTGGACTGGCAGAACACACGAATATGGGAGTGCAACAAATTACCAGCAGAAGATAATTTTTAAGATCTCCAGAAAAAGTCTGTTTTGGTCAGGCACAAAGGGAGGTGGCCAGGTGCAAGTAGGCCAAGCACAAATGCCAATGCACACTGTGCAGATCCAGAGTGTGATATGGTCTTCACAGGGTGGTGCAGACTTCACATGGCAGAGAATATAGGGGGAAAATTCCACAGCATTATAGGCTACTCTGGCCTGGTTGCAAGCCAGTAGATGAGCAGTGAATTTATAAAACATCCAACACAAACACAAAAGGTAAGTAGAGAATCTGAAGCACCAGAGTCTCATGGGATCCGGTCATGCCTATCCAGAGCAGGAGTGAATCAGCACAAACCCAGTGTAGCCTCTGCCTCTTTGGTGCTGCTTGTAGAAGAAGCTTGAGAAATCTTTCTTGACCTAAAGGCAGACACCAACTTTAAAAAAAAATGAGTAAAAAGGCAAGAACTCTGACCATAGACATTTTTTATGGTGAAAGAAAACAGATTTCAAAGCCTGAAGAGACTAAAAGCAGATTGTCTCCAGATGAAGTCCCAAAAGGAGGTATAACCCTGTCCCCATCACTTAAGGATCTTTTAGAAGAAATTTTTAAAAATCTTAAAAGAGAGCTAGAAGAAAAATGGGGAAAGGAAGTGAAAACTTTGCAAGAGGATTTGGAAAAGGCATATAACTCATTAAAAGATAGATTTGACAAAATGGAAAAAGAAAACAACTCCATGAACAACAGAATTTGTGAAATGAAAAAAGAAAAAAAAGCCTTAAAAAACAGAATTTGTGAAATGGAAAAAAATTACATACAACAAAACAACTCATTCAAAAACTCATTTGGACAAATACAGAAAGAAGTTTAAAAAGTAAATGAAGAAAATAATTCACTAAAAAATCAGAACTAAACAAAGAGAATTGAATAAATGAGACATCAAAAATCAGTCAAGCAAACAAAAAAAATGAAAAAATAGAAAAAAGTGTAAAATACCTGTGGTGTTCTTCTCTTCTTTAAAATAATATAAGATGGGTCTCTCTGGGAGCAGGTTTCTTGGGGAGGTTTTCTGGAGGCAACCTTAGTTTCAGTTAAAAGTAATAATCACTCCAAATGCAGACAGCTGATAAAATGCAAATGTTTATTTTCTCCTTCCTTGGGCCCAGGTAGCTTTCTTAGAGGCCTATCTCTCTGCTTGGTTCCAAGAGCTCCCTCCAAACGTCTCCAAATCCAAAGGTTTGTCCTTCAGCCTCCAGCCAGCACAAAGGTGGAAAATGGAATGAATCTCTCTTACCTCTGAGAGAAAGCTTCTGGCTCTCAATCTCCCAGAAAGCTTCTTCCGAGGCTTGTCTCCTTGCCTGGGACTGGGCAGCTTTCTGGAGAGCCTTTCAGACCAGCGTTGGTCTCAGTGGGGGAAGTGCAGGAGGCCAAACACTATGGTGGGATGAATGAATCTGGTTGCAGCTCTGAGAGAGGGCTTCTCCTGAACTGACTTGACTGGCTTACTGATGCTCCTTCTCCAAGAGTGGGATTGGGGGATTTGAGAGTGGGATTATGGGTTTCCTCCCAGAGTGCTCTCTGGCCCTAAGAGCTTCTTGCTTATATGAACTCTCTAAAAGTGTGAACACAAGCATTGTTTCTATCAGTTCTACTTAGTACCTTGTTTCAAGTTCTGGTCCATAACATCTCCTGGTAGGATCAGATCAATCATACTGAACCATGCTAAATTAGATAATTATTGTCTCTATCAACTTTAAAGACTTAACACTTTGTAAGGATTCCAACAAATATCTACTTGGGAAAACACCTGACTTGGAAAAACAGATATACTAGAGACAATCTAAGGATGATTGAACTCCCTGAAAATCATGAGGGAAAAAAGAGCCTAGACAATATTTTTCAGGAAATCATCAAAGAGAACTGCCCTGATGTCATAGAATCAGAAGATAAAATAGCCATTGAAAGAATTCATTGAACACCTCCTGAAAGAGATCCAATATTAAAACTCCAAGGAATATCGTGGCTAAATTTCAGGACCAAGGAAAAAAAAATTACAAGTCAACAGAAAAAAAAATCATATACCAAGGAGGCACAATAAGGATTACCCAGCACTTAGCAGCTTTCCCCTTAAAGGATCAGAGAATCTGGAATCTGATATTTCAAAAGGCAAAGGAGCTTAGAATGCATCCAAGAATAAACTATCCCACTAAACTAAGTATTTTATTTCAGAGAAAAAGAAGGACATTCTATGAAACAGATGAGTTCCCATTATTTCTGATGAAAAGATCAGAGCTAAACAAAAAATTTAACCTCCAAATATAGAATTCAAGAGAAGCATAAAAAGGTAAAAAAAAAAAAAAAAAAAAAAAAACCCCTCTTCAGAACTGTATTTCTGTTATGGGTATACATAGAGAGTGCATTACAGTTTGATTCTACTGTTATGATATAAAAAAGCAACTAGAGGTAGAAAAGGAAAAGGCAGGTAAAATGAGGGAAATTACATCTCATGAAGAAGCAAAAGAAAGCTATGAAATTTGAGGGGGGAAAGGGAGAATGATGAACATTATGTGAAGCTTACTTTCATCAGGTTTGGCTCAAAAGGAAAATATCAGACATATTTGATTTACATAGAAACTTCATTCACATTATTGAAAAGTGGGAGGGAAAAGGCAAAAATGGGGAAAGGTATAAGAGAGGGTGAGGGACTCTAAAGGGGGACGATTGTTTGATGCACGTAGTGCTCATGAGTAAAATATTGGGAAAGAAAGAAAGGGAAAAAGAAAAGATAAAAGTAGTATCTGGGGATAATAAGATGGCAGAAAATACAGAATTAGTAGTTTTAACCATAAATGTGAATGGGGTGAACTATCCCATAAAACTTAAGTGGATAGCAGTCTGAATTTTTTAAATAGCTTTTTATTTACAAGATATATGCATGGAATTTCTCCTTATTACTGCTTTGACTGCATCCCACACATTTTGGTATAATGTCTCATTGTAATTTTCTTGGGTGAAGTTATTAATTATGTCTATGATTTGCTATTTCACCCAATCATTCTTTAGTATGAGATTATTTAGTTTCCAATTTTTTTTTTGGTCTATTTTCCCCCTGGCTTTTTGTTGAATGTAATTTTCATTGCATCGTGGTCTGAAAAGGATGCATTTACTATTTCTGCTTTACTGCATTTGAGTTTGAGGTTTTCATGTCCTAATATATGGTCAATTTTTGAATAGGTTCCATGAACTGCTGAAAGAAAGTGTACTCCTTTCTGTCTCCATTTAGTTTTCTCCAAAGATCTATCATATCTAACTTTTCTAGTATTCTATTTACCTCTTTGACTTCTTTCTTATTTATTGTGGTTTGATTTTTCTAATTCTGAGAGTACAAGGTTGAGATCTCCCACTATTATAGTTTTGCTGTCTAGTTCTTCTTGCAGCTCTCTTAATTTCTCTTTTAAGAATTTAGATGCTACACCACTTGGTGCATGTATGTTTAATATTGAAATTGCTTCATTATTTATGCTACTCTTTAGCAAGATATAGTGCCCTTCCTTATCTCTTTTAATTAGATCAATTTTTGCTTTTGCTTGATTTGAGATCAGGATGGCTACCCCTGCTTTTTTTACTTCACCTGAAGCCTAGTAGATTTTGCCCCAACCTTTTCCCGTTACTCTGTATATATCTCCCTGCTTCAGGGGTGTTTCCTGTAAACAACATATCGTAGGATTTTGGTTTTTACTCCATTCTAATAAACGCTTCCTCTTTATGGGGGAGTTTACCTCATTCACATTTATGGTTAAAATTACCAAATTCTGTATTACTTGCCATCTTGTTAACCCTTTTTTATGCTTTTCTCTCTTCCTTCCTCTTACCCCTCTCCCGAGTACTAAACTTGTGAGCATCACTTTCTTCTCACAGCTCTCCCTTTTTAGTATCCCTCCCTGCACCTTAAAGTTCCTCCCCCTATTTTACTCCTTTTCCTCACAATTTCTGTATTCCCTTCCACTTAGTTTCTTCCTTCCCTTTTCACTTTTCCCTTCCCACTTTTCAATGAGGTGGGAGAAGTTTAACCATAAATCAAATATGTCTAATTTTTTTTTCTTTAAGCCAATTCTGATGGCAGTAAGAAACCCACTATATTCATCCCCCTCCATTCTTTCTCTCAGATGTAATAGGTTTCCTTTGCCTCTTCGTGAGATGTAGTACCCCTACTTTACCCTTTTTCTGGTACAATTTCCTTTCCACCTCTAGTTTCTAGAACAAGGTATACATGTATTCTTTATATATCTTTATAGCAGAAACATAGTTCCCAAGATTTCCTTTTACCTTTTTAGGTTTCTCTTGAATTCTATATTTGTAGATCAAACTTTTTGTTTAGTTCTGTTTTTTTCATCAAAATAGGTGAAATTCTCTTATTTTGTTGAATGTCCATCTTCTTCCCTGGAAAAAGATGCTCATTCTGGCTGGGTAAATTGTTTTTGGTTGCATACTGAGTTCTTTAGCCTTTCGGAATATCATATTCCATGTCCTTCGATCCTTTAATATGGATGCTACTAGCTCCTAGGTAATCCTTATTGTGGCTCCTCTATATTTGAATTGATTTTTTCTAGCCATTTGCAGTATTTTTTCTTTTGTCTGATAGCTCGGGCATTTGGCCACTATATTTCTTGGTGTTTTGATTTAGGATTCCTTTTAGTAGGTGATCTATGAATTCTTCCAATGTCTATTATACCCTCCATTTTTATGACTTTTGGGCAGTTCTCTTTGATAATTTCCTGGAAAATAGTGTCCAGGCTCTTTTTTCCATCATATTTTTCTGGGAGTCCAATAATTCTCAGATTGTCTCTCCTAGATCTATTTTCCAGGTCTGTTGTTTTCCCAAGAAGATATTTGACATTTTTTCCATTTTGTTTTGTTTTGTTTTGTTTTGTTTTTTTGTTTGTTTGTTTGTTTGTTTGTTTTGTTTTGTTTTGCTTGAAAGGAAAAAATAATGATGAATGTTGGAGGGGATGTGGGAAAACTGCTGATTTGATGCATTGTTGGTGGAGTTGTGAATGAATCCAACCATTCTGAAGAGCAATCTGGAATTATGCCCCAAAAGTTATCAAACTGTGCATACCCTTTGATCTATCAGTGCTACTACTGGGCTTATACCCCAAAGAGATACTAAAGAAGGGAAAGAGGCCTGTATGTGCCAAAATGTTTGTGGCAGCCCTGTTTGTAGTGGCTAGAATCTGGAAAATGAATGGATGCCCATCAATTGGAGAATGGTTGAGTAAATTGTGGTATATGAATGTTATGGAATATTATTGTTCTGTAAAAAATGACCAGCAGGATGAATACAGAAAGGCTTGGAGAGACTTACATGAACTGATACTAAGTGAAATAAGCAGAACCAGGAGATCATTATATACATCAACAACGATACTGTATGAGGATGTATTCTGAAGGAATTGGGTTTCTTAGACAAAGAAAAGATCTAACTCAGTTTCAATTGATCAATGATGGACAGAAGCAGCTACACCCAAAGAAAGCATACTGGGAAATGAATGTAAACTGTTTGAATTTTTGTTTTTCTTCCCAGGTTATTTTTACTTTCTGAATCCAATTCTTCTTATGCAACAAGAGAACTGTTTGGTTCTGCACACATATATTGTATCTAGGCTATACTGTAACATATTTAACATGTATAGGACTGTTTGCCATCTTAGGGAGGGGATGGAGGGAAGGAGGGTAAAAGTCGGAACAGAAGTGAATGCAAGGGATAATGCTATAAACAATTACCCAGGCATGGGTTCTGTCAATAAAAATGTATAATTAAAAAAAAAAAAAGATATATGGATGGGTAATTTTCCAACATTGACAATTGCAAAACCTTTTGTTCCAACTTTTCCCCTGCTTCCCCCCCCCCACCTCTTCCCCCAGATGGCAGGTTGACCAATACATGTTAAATATGTTAAAATATAAGTTAAATACAATATACGTATACATGTCTATACAGTTATTTTGCTGTACAAAAAGAATCGGACTTTAAAATAGTGTACAATTAGCCTATGAAGGAAACCAAAAAATGCTGGCAGACGAAAATAGAGGTATTGGGAATTCTATGTAGTGGTTCATAGTCATCTCCTAGATTTCTTTCCCTGGGTGTAGCTGCTTCAGTTCATTACTGCTCTATTAGAACTGATTTGGTTCATCTCAATGTTGAAGAGGGCCACGTCCATGAGAATTAATCAACATATAGTATTGTTGTTGAAGTATATAATGATCTCCTGCTCCTGCTCGTTTCACTCAACATCAGTTTTTGTAAGTCTCTCCAGGCCTTTCTCAAATCATCCTGCTGGTCATTTCTTACTGAACAATAATATTCCATAATATTCATATACCACAATTTATTTAGCCATTCTCCAATTGATGAGCATCCACTCAGTTTCCAGTTTCTGGCACTACAAAGAGGACTGCTCTTTAAAATCTCTTTGGGGTATAAGGCCAGTAGTAACACTGCTGGATCAAAGGGTATGCATAGTTTGATAACTTTTTGAGTATACTTCCAAATTGCTCTCCAGAATGGCTGGATGTATTCATAATTCCACCAATAATGTATTAGTGCCCCTGTTTTCCCACATCCCTTCCAACATTCCACATTATCTTTCACTGTCATTCTAGCCAATCTGACAGGTGTGTAGTGATATCTCAGAGTTGTCTTAATTTGTATTTTTCTGATTAATAATGACTTGGAGAATCTTTTCATAGGGCTAGAAATAGTTTTAATTTCTTCAGCTGAGAATTGTCTGTTCATATCCTTTGAACATTTATCAATTGGAGAATGGCTTGATTTCTTATAAATTAGAGCCAATTCTTTATATATTTTGGAAATGAAACATTTATCAGAACCTTTGAATCTAAAAATGTTTTCCCAGCTTATTGCTTACATTCTAATTTTGTCTGCAGTAGTTTTGTTTGTACAAAAACTTTTCAATTTGATATAATCAAAATTTTCTATTTTATGATCAATAATGATCTCTAGTTCTTCTTTGATCATAAATGCCTTCCTCTTCCACAGATCTAGCAGATGAGTGAAAAGCCACAATCTTAAAATATGTTGTTTACAAGAAACACATTTAAAGTAGAGCAATACCTAAAGAATAAAGGTAAAAGGCTGGAGCAGAATCTATTGTGCTTTAGGTGAAGTACAAAACACAGGGGTAGCCGTCCTGATCTCAGATCAAGCAAAAACAAAAATTGATTTAATTAAAAGAGATAAGGAAGGAAACTATATCTTGCTAAAGGGTACCATAGATACTGAATCAGTATCAATACAAAACATCTATGCATCAAGTGGTATAGCATCTAAATTCCTAAAGAAGGTAAGAAAGCACAAGAAGAAATAGAAAGCATAATTATAATATTGAGGGATCTCAATCTTGCTCTCTCAGAACTAGATAAATCAAACCACAAAATAAATAAGAAACAAGTTAAAGAGATAAACAGAATAATAAAAAAGCTAGATATGACAGATCTTTTGAGAAAACTGAATGGAGACAGAAATGAGTATACTTTCTTCTCAGCAATTGATGGAACCTATACAAAAAATTAACTATATATTAGGACATAAAGACCTCAAAATCAAATTCACAAAGGCAGAAATAGTAAATGCATTTTTTTTTCAGATCATGATACAATAAAAATTACCAAAAATCCAGGGCAAAATAGACCAAAAAGTAATTGGAAAGTAAATAATTTCATCTTAAAGAATGAGTGAGTCAAACAGCGAATCATGGACACAATTAATAATTTCATCCAAGAGAATTTGTGGGATAAAGCCAAAGTGGTAATAAGGGGAAATTTTATATCTCTCAATGCTTACTTGCATAAAATAGAGAGAGAAAAAAATCAATAAAATGAACTTGCAACTAAAAAAGCTAGAACAAGAACAAATTTAAAAATCCCAATCAAATACCAAACTTGAAATTCTAAAACTAAAAGCAGAGACCAATAAAATTGAAAAAAAAAGAGTATTGAAATAATAAATAAATCTAAGAGTTGGTTTTCTGGAAAAATAAGCAAAATAGATAAACTTTTGGTAAATTCGATTAAATAAAGGAAAGAGGAATATTAAATGGTTAGTCTTAAAAATGAAAAGAGAACTTTCCATCAATGAAGAGGAAATTTGGGCAACAATTAGAAGCTAGTTTGCCCAACTTTATGACAATAAATTTGTTAAATGAAGTGAAATGGAGAAATACCTACAAAAATATAGATTGCCCAGATTAAAAAAAAGGAAGTAAATTATATAAGTAGTCCAATTTTAGAAAAAGAAATAGAACAAGCTATCAATCAACTCCCTAAGAAAAAATCCCCAGGACCAGATGGAATTACACATGAATTCCACCAAGCATTTAAAGAACAATTAAGTCAAATACTGTATAATCTATTTCAATAAATAGAGAATGAAGGAGTCCTGTCAAATTCCTTTTATGACACAGACATAGTATCTAAACTAGGTAGGAAAAAAAACAGAGAAAGACAATTATAGACCAATCTCCTGAATGAATATTGATGCAAAAATCTTAAATAAAATATTAACTAAAAGATTACAGAAAATCATCCCCAGAATAATACAACATAACCAAGTAGAATTTATACCATGAATGCAGAGCTGGTTCAATATTAGGAAAACTATTAGTATAAGTGACTATATCAATAACCAAATTAACAAAAGCAATATGACCATCTCAATAGATACAGAAAAAGTATTTGATAAAATCCAACATCGATTCCTATTAAAAATACTAGAGAGTATAGGAATAAATGGACTTTTCCTTAAAATAGTCAGTAGCATCTATTTCAAACCATCAATAAGCATCATATGTAATGGGAATAAAATGGAACCACTCACAATAAGATCAAGAGTGAAACAAGGTTGCCCACTATCACCATTACTACTCAATATTGCATTAGAAATGCTAGCTTTGGCAATGAGATGAAATTAGAGTAGGTAATGAAGAAACAAAATTATCACTCTTTGCAGATGATATGATGGTATACTTAGAGAACCCTAGTGAATCAACTAAAAAGCTATTGGAAAAAATCCACAACTTTAGCAAAGTTGCAGGATATAGAATAAATCCACATAAATCATCATCATTTTTATACATCAATAAAAAAAATTGAAAAGCAACAGATACAAAGAGAAATTCCACTTAAAATAACTTGATAGTATAAAATATTTGGAAATATATCTGCCAAGGGAAAGTCAGAAACTATAGGAGCAAAACTACAAAACACTTTCCACATAAATAAAGTCAGATCTAAACAATTGGAAAAATATTAAGTGCTCTTGGATGGGTAGAGTGAATATAATAAAGATGACAATACTACCGAAACTAATCTATTTGTTTAGTACTACACCAATCTAACTCCCAAGAAACTATTTTACTGACCTAGTAACAACAAAATTCATCTTGAAGAACAAAAGGTCAAGACTTTCAAGGGAACTAATGAAAAAAAAAATAAAACGAAGGTTCCCTAGCTTTACCAGATCTGAAACTATATTATAAAGCAACCAGTCACCAAAACCATTTGGTACTGGCTAAGAAATAGACTAATTGATTAGTGGAATATATTACATTAATAGGATGAAATAGTTAATAAATATAACAATCTAGTTTTTGACAAATCCAAAGAACACAGCTTTTGGGATAAGAATTCACTATTTTACAAAAACTTTACAAAAAACAAAATTGGAAACCAATATGGCAGAAAGTAATCATAGACAATGCATCTAACATTGCATACCAAGACAAGGTCATAATGGGTTCATGATCTAGGCATAAAGAATGAGATTATAAATAAATTAGCAGACCATAGGATAGTTTATTTCTCCGACCTGGGGAGGAGGAGGCAATTTCTGGCCAAAGAAGAGCTAGAGATCATTATTGATCACAAAGTTGATAAGTTAAAAAAATTTGTACGAACAAAACTAATGCAGACAAAATTTGAAGGGAAGAAATGAACTGGGAAAACATTTTTACATCCAAAAGATCTGATAAAGGCTTAATTTCCAAAATTTATAGAGAATTGACTCAAATTTACAATAAATACAGCCATTCTCCAATTGATAGATAGTCAAAGATATGAACAGAAAATTTTCAGATGAAGAAATTGAAACTATTTCTAGTCAAATTGAAACTTTCTAGTCATGCTCCCAATAGCTGTTGATCAGAGAAATGAAAATTAAGACAACTCTGAGATACTATTACATAAATGTGAGATTGGCTAAGATGCCAGGAAAAGATAATGATGAATGTTGGAGGGGATGTGGGGAAATTGGGGCCCTGATATATTTTTGGTGGAAATGTGAATGAATCCAACCATTCTGGAGAGCAATTTGGAATTATGCTCAAAAAGTTATCAAACTGTGAATATCCTTGGACCCAGCAGTGTTACTACTGGGCTCATATGCCAAAGAGATCTTAAAGGAGGGAAAGCAATCCCTATGTGTAGTAATGTTTGTGGCAGTCCTATTTGTAGTGGCTAGAGCCTGGAAACTGAACGGATGCCCATTGGAGAATGGCTGAGTAAACTATGGTATAAGAATGTTATGGAACATTATTGTTCTATAAGAAATGACCAAAAGGATGATTTCAGAAAGCATGCAGAGAATTACATGAACTAAGGCTAAGTGAAATGAGCAGAACCAGGAGATCATTATACACTGCAACAAGAAGACTATACAATGATCAATTCTGACAGACATAACTTTTTTAAAATAATAAGATGATCCAAACTAGTTCCAATTTTTCAGTAATGAAGAGAGCTATCTACACTCAGAGAGAGAACTATGGGAACAGAATGTGGACAACAACATAGCATTTTTATTCTTTCTGTTATTGTTTGCTTGCATTTTTGTTTTCCTTCTTATGTTTTTTTTCTTTCTGTATTCGATTTTTCTTGTGCAGTAAGAAAACTTTGTAACTCTCTCTTTGTGTGTGTGTGTGTGTGTGTGTATACATATATATGATTTAACATATACTTTAACATATTTAACATGTATTGGACTACCTACCATCTAGTGAAGAAGGTGGAGGGAAGGAGGGGAAAAATTGGTACAGAAGATTTTCCAAGGGTCAAGGTTGAAAAATTATTCTCACATAAGTTTTATAAATAAAAAGCTATAATAAGATAAATAAATAAAACTACTAAATTCTGTATTTCCTGCCATCTTATTAACTCCAAATTATACTTTTCTCTTTCCTTTTCTCCTTTCCCTCTTCCCCAGTATTTTACTTATGAGCAAAACTTGCCTCAAGCAGCCATCCTTTATTAGAGTCCTTCTCCCTTTCTCATGTCTTTCCCTTACTATTTCTGTTTTCTCTTCCATTTAGTCTATCCCTTCCCTTTCCCCTTTATTCCTCCCACTTTTCTATAATGGGAGAGAAGATTCTCTGTGAAATCAAATATGTTTAATATTTTCTCTTTGAGCCAAACCTGATGAAAATAAGATTCACACAATATTCACACCCCTCCCCTTCTTTCTCTCAATTTTAATAGATTTTCTTTGTCTCTTCCTGAAATGTAATTTTGTTCATTTTATCTCTATTTTTGCCTTTTTCCTTACAATCCCTTTCCACCTCTAGTTTCTTTTTTTTTTTATATTATAGAGGTAAAATCAAGTTATACATGCACTTTCTATGTATATCCATAACAGTAATACACTGCTTAAGAGTTATTTTCTTTAACCTTTTCATGCTTCTCTTCAGTTCAATATTTGGAGGGTAAAATTTTTGTTTAGCTCTGGTCTTTTCATCATAAATAATTGAAATTCATCTCTGTCATTGAATGTTTATCTTCTTCCCTGAAAGAAAATGCTCAGTTTAGCAGTGTAGTTTATTCATGTATGCATTTCAAGTTCCTTTGCCTTTTGAAATATCAGATTCCAGACCCTTTGATCCTTTAAGGATCCTGTGTAATCCTTATTGTGGCTCCTCAGTATTGGAATTTTTTTTTCTGGCTGCTTGTAATATTTTTTCCTTGGTCTAATAGGTCTGAAATTTAGCCATGATATTCCTTGGTGTTTTAATTTTGGGGTCTCTTTCAGGAGGTGTTCAGTGAATTCTTTCAATGTCTGTTTTATGAACAGAAAGTATGATTTTATGAAGTCGGGACAGTTTTCTTTGATAATTTCTTGAAAAATGGTGTCTACCTTCTTTTTTTCATCATGTTTTCAAGAAGTCCAATAATCCTTAGGTTATTTCTCTAGATCTATTTTCCAGGTCAGTTGTATTCCCAAGTAAGTATTTTACATTTTTTCTATTTTTTTTTCATTTTGCTTGACTGATTTTTGATGTTTCATTAAGTCATTCATTTCCATTTTTTCAGTTTTGATTTTTAGTAAATGAATTACTTTCATTTACTTTTTTAACTTCTTTTTATATTTGCCCAATTTAATATTTAATTTCTTTTTTGTTCTATTGATTTTTTTCCCATTTCACAAATTCTGTTTTTCAGGGAGTTGTTTTCCTTTTCCATTTTCTCAAACCTATCTTTTAATGAATTATATGCCTTTCCAAACCCTCTTGCAAAGTTTTCATTTCCTCTCCGCATTTTTCTTCCAGCTCACTTTTAAGACTCTTTTTAATTTCTTCTAGGAGAGCTTTGTGTAATGGTGACCAATTTATATCACCTTGTGGGTCTTCATCTGGAGATTATCTGCTTTTATTTTCCTCTGGCTTTGAAATTTATTCTTCTCTTTTCATCATAAAAAAACTATCTATAGTCAGAGTTCTTTTTACTTTTTTACTCATCAAAAAAAAAAAAAAAAAAAAAAGTTGTGATCTGGTTTTATGGCAAGGGAAGTTTTCCAAGCTTCCTGTACAAGTGGTAGTGGCTACACTGAGTCTGAGCTGATTCACCTCTGGTGCTGGGTGGGCATGTCCAAGTCCCTTAAAATTCTGGCTTTGGGGAGTTTACTATTTACTTTTTGTGTTTGTGTTGGATGTTTTATAACTTCCCAGTTAATCTGCTGGCTTGTAGTCAGGGTACAGTAGCCACCACTGCTGTAGATTCATCCCCACACAACCACCACAGGACTCTTCATTGCCTGCATTTCCCACTGTCTGTGATCAGCCAGATAATGCTTGTCCCACTTCCTTCCATGCCCAATTGAAATAGACCTATTCTGGTGATCTTCAAAATTATCTTCTGCTGGTAATTTGTTACATTCCCAATATTTATGGATTCTGCAAGTCCAGAACTAATTCAGAGGCTGGATTTAGTAATTAGTGTGAGGATTGTGGGAAAAATTCAGAAAGAAATGTGTGTCCTCTCCACCATCTTCCAAATGTGTTTTTTTTCCATATCTGAAATCAACTTTCTTCATAGAAGATCCATTCTTATAAGAAGTATCTACTTTTGTTTTTCTGCCCTCAAAATCAATTTTTATTTCAAGAATCCCACTCCAACATTAATTTGTCTTGGATTTTTTGTTTAAGTTTATGATATGGAGATGGCTCAATGGACTCATTTTTGTATTCTAAAAATATTTTTTAACAACAATTTATTAACAATCTCTATCCCTCTTCTTATAGCAGCTGTTGCAAAAAAATAATTAAAAAACCTTTTCTTCTCAAGCCACATACACTACCACCTTACCCTTCTCTGTTAGTAGAGTATTTCCTTCATAATTCACTGAAATGAAGCCATTTGTTGTGAATTTTCAAATCACACCAGTATCATTAAACACCATCTTTGCTCCATTCTCAAAGGAAGAAATTTTACAGATTATATAATTCAACCTTTTCCTTTTATAATGTAGTTATTCAAGATCAGGTTAATTTACTTTTTCAGGGTCATAAAACTGCTCAGTATTTTGACACATCAAATGTTTTTTGTTTTGTTTTATTTTGTTTTGTTTTTCTTTGGTTTTATGATATAATGTTTCCTCTTCCTAGTTTCTCTTTTCCAATATCTATCCCTTTTGATTTGTAGAGGTTGTTGTTTTCATGTAAAATATGCATTTAAAAGTCTAGATATGGAAAAATTGCTGACATAATAAAAGTGTTAAATTTTATAGATGCTTTTAGAATCCATCGTGGCAAGTATGGTTAACATCAAAGAAAAACAACACATGTGCTATGCCTTATTACAGAAACACATTGTAGTAATGATGTTTCTTATTACCTTTTTGCATGTTATCCCAGTCATGCCTAGCACAATCTTTTCCTCTCTCTCTACTGGTAGACATCATATCTTCATTCAAGGTTAAGATGGTAATTCCTATACAAACTTCAGGACAGATATGTTTCAAACGGGGAGGGAGACAGCCTACCAAGCACAGGAAGTCTGGGAAAATTGGGAAAAATGCATTGAACAAAACAATTCAAATGGACAAATACAAAAGGAGCTAAAAAGGTAACTGAAGAAAATAATACACAAAAATGAAAATTTAACAAATGTAAGTGACTCAATAAGACTTCAAGAATCAGTGAAACAAAATCAGAAAAAAAGAGAAAAAATAGAAGAAAATATGAAATGTCTCATAGGAAATACAACTGAACATAGGAAATACAAGTAGGAGAGACAATCTAAGGTTTATTTGACTTCCTGAAAGCCATGAGGAAAAAAAAAAACCTATACATTATTTTACAGGAAATAATAAAGGAAAATTACTCTGATATCTTACAATCAGAAAGTAAAAAACACATTGAAAAAATCATCAATCACCTCCTGAAAGAGACCCCAAAAAGAAAACTCCAGGGAATATCATGGAAAAATTTGAGAAGTACCTCACCAAGGAAAAGTTATTCCAAGCAACCAGAAAGAAATAATTTAAATACCAAAGGGCCACAATCAAGATTACTCAGGACCTAGCAGTTTCCATCATAAAGGATGGAAGGGCCAGGAATCTGATATTCTGAAAGACAAAGAAACTTGGAATATAGCCAAAAATAAGCTATCCAACTAAAATGAGCATTATCTTTCAGGAAAGAAGATGGGCATACAATGATATAGATGAATTTCATTTATTTCTGAAGAAAAGAGCAGATCTGAACAAAAAAAAATCTCCAAATACAGAACTAAGAAAAGCATAAAAAAGGTAAAAAGGAAAAAAAAATCTTGAGAATTATATCTCTGTGTGGATACACATGAAGAAAGTGGGTATAATTTGTTTTTATTATGATAATATGAAAAAGAAATTAAAGGTATAAAGGGAATTATTTTGGATAAAGAGGACAAAGGAGATAAAATAAGGGAAATTACATGTCACAAAGAATCAAGAAAGATTTATTACAATTGAAGAAAACAAGGGAGGGAGGGTGAGCATTTTTATTTATTTATTTATTTTATAATAGCGTTTTATTGACAGAACCCATGCCAGGGTAATTTTTTACAACATTATCCCTTGCACTCACTTCTGTTCCGATTTTTTCCGCCTCTCTCCCTCCACCTTCTCCCCTAGATGGCAAGCAGTCCTATATATGTTAAATATGTTGCATTATATCCTAGATACAATATATGTGTGCAGAATCAAACAGTTCTCTTGTTGCACAGGAAGAATTGGATTCAGAAGGTAAAAATAACCCAGGAAGAAAAACAAAAATTCAAATAGTTTACATTCATTTCCCAGTGTTCTTTCTTTGGGTGTAGCTGCTTCTGTCCATTATTGATCAATTGAAACTGAGTTAGGTCTCTTTGTCAAAGAAATCCACTTCCATCAGAATACATTTTCATACAGCATTGTTGTTGAAGTATATAATGATCTCCTGGTTCTGCTCATTTCACTTAGGATCAGTTCATATAAGTCTCTCCAAGTCTCTCTGAATTCATTCTGCTGGTCATTTCTTACAGAACAATAATATTCCAAAATATTCATATGCCACAATTTACCCAACCATACTCCAATTGATGGGCATCCATTCAATTTCCAGTTTCTAGCCATTACAAACAGGGCTGCCACAAACATTTTGGCACATACAGGTCCCTTGCCCTTCTTTAGTATTTCTTTGGGATATAAGCCCAGAAGTAACACTGCTGGATCAAAGGATATGCACAGTTTGATAACTTTTTGGGCATAATTCCAGATTGCTCTCCAGAATGGTTGGATTTATTCACAACTCTATATTTTTTGGAAATGAGGCCTTTATCAGAACCTTTAACTGTAAAAATGTTTACTGATGGTTTTAAATATATGTTCCTGACTATTTTAAGGAAAAGTCCATTTATTCCTATGCTCTCAAGTGTTTTTATTAGGAATGGATATTGAATTTTATCAAATGCTTTTTCTGCATCTATTGAGATGATCATATGGTTTTTGTTTGGTTATTGATATAGTCAATTATGCTAATAATTTTCCTAATATTGAACCAGCCCTGCATTCCTGGTATAAGTCCTACTTGGTCATAGTGTATTATCCTGGGGATGATTTTCTGTAATCTTTTTGCTAATATTTTATTTAAGATTTTAACATCAATATTCAATTAGGAAGATTGCTCTATAATTTTCTTTCTCTGTTTTCAGCCTACCTGGTTTAGGTATCAGTACCACATCTGTGTCATAAAAGGAGTTTGGTAGGACTCCTTCAATCCCTATTTTTTCAAATAGTTTATATAGCATTGGAGTTAATTGTTCTTTAAATGTTTGGCAGAATTCACATGTAAATCCATCTGGTCCTGGGGATTTTTTCTTAGGGAGTTGGTTAATAGCTTGTTCTATTTCTTTTTCTGAGATGGGACTGTTTAAGATATTTACTTCTTCTTCTGTTAGTTGGGGCAAGCTATATTTTTGAAGGTATTCTTCCATTTCATTTAAGTTGTCAAATTTATTGGCATAAAGTTGGGCAAAGTAACTCCTAATTATTGCTCTAATTTCCTCTTCATTAGTGGTGAGTTTTCTCTTTTCATTTTTAAGACTTACAATTTGATTTTCCTCTTTCCTTTTTTAATCAGATTTACTAAGGGTTTGTCAATTTTGTTGGTTTTTTCATAGAACCAACTCTTAGTTTTATTAATTAATTCAATGGTTTTTTTTTTTTTTTACTTTCAATTTTATTGATCTCTCCTTTTATTTTTAGAATTTCAAGTTTAGTGTTTGACTGGGGGTTTTTAATTTGTTCCTTTTCTAGCATTTTTGGTTGCAAGCCCAATTCATTGACCTTCTCTTTCTCTATTTTATGCAAGTAGGCCTCGAGAGATATGAAATTTCCCCTTATTACCACTTTGGCTGCATCCCACACATTTTGGTATGATGTCTTATTATTATCGTTTTCTTGGGTGAAGTTATTAATTATGTCTATGATTTGCTGTTTCACCCAATCATTCTTTAGTATGAGATTATTTTGTTTCCAGTTATTTTTTGGTCTACTTTCCTGTGGCTTTTTGTTGAATGTAATTTTCATTGCATTGTGGTCTGAAAAGGATGTATTTACTATTTCTGCTTTACTGCATTTGAATTCGAGCTTTTTATGTCCTAATATATGGTCAATTTTTTTATAGGTTCCATGAACTGCTGAAAAGAAGGTCTACTCCTTTCTGTCTCCATTTCGTTTTCTCCAGAGATCTATCATATCTAACTTTTCTAGTATTCTATTTACCTCTTTGACTTTTTTCTTATTTATTTTGTGGTTTGATTTATCTAATTCTGAGAGTGCAAGGTTGAAATATCCCACTATTATAGTTTTGCTGTCTATTTCTTTTTGTAGCTCTCATAATTTCTCTTTTAAGAATTTAGATGCTACACCACTTGGTGCATATATGCTTAATATTGATACTGCTTCATTATCTATGCTATCCTTTAGCAAGATATAGTGCCCTTCCTTATCTCTTTTAATTAGATCAATTTTTGCTTTTGCTTGATCTGAGATCAGGATGGCTACCCCTGCTTTTTTGACTTTACCTGAAGCATAGTAGATTTTGCTCCAATCTTTTACCTTTAATCTGCATGTATCTCCTTGCTTCAGGTGTGTTTCCTGTAAACAACATATTGTAGGATTCTGGCTTTTAATCCATTCTGCTAACTGCTTCCTCTATATGGGGGAGTTTACCCTGTTCACATTTATGGTTAAAATGACCAATTCTTTATTACTTGCCATCTTGTTAACCCCGGTTTGTGCTTTTCTCCCTTCTTTCCCCCTTAACTCCTTTTTCAGTATTAAACTTGTGAGCACCACTTGCTTCTCACAGCCCTCCCTTTTTAGTATGCCTCCCCCTGCCTTAGAGTTCTTCTCCCTCTCTTACTCCTTTTCCTCACAGTTTCTATATTCCCTTCCGCTTAGCTTATTCCTTCCCTTTTCACTTTTCCCTTCTCATTTTTCAATAAGGTGGGAGAAGTTTTACCATAAATTGAATATGTCTAAAATTTTTCTCTTATAGCCAATTCTGATGGCAGTAAGGTACCCACTATATTCATCCCCCTCCATTATTTCTCTCAGATATAATTGGTTTCCTTTGCCTCTTCATGAGATGTAGTACCCCCACTTTTCCCTTTCCCAGGTACAATGTCCTTTCCACCTTTAGTTTCTAGAACAAGGTATACATGTATTCTTTATACAGCTTTATAGCAGAAATATAGTTCCCATGATTTCTTTTTACCTTTTTAGGTTTCTCTTGAGTTCTATATTTGTAGATCAAACTTTTTGTTAAGTTATAGTTTTTTCATCAAAAATAGGTGAAATTCACTTATTTCATTGAATGACCATCTTCTTCCCTGGAAAAAATGCTCATTCTGGCTGGGTAAGTTATTTTTGGTTGCATACCGAGTTTCTTAGCTTTCGGAATACCTTATTCCAGGCCCTTTGGTCTTTTAATGTGGATGCTGCTAGATCCTGGGTAATCCTTATTGTGGTTCCTCTATATTTGAATTGGGTTTTTCTAGCCACTTGCAATATTTTTTCCTTCATCTGAGGGTTCTGGTATTTGGCCACTATATTTCTTGGTGTTTTGATTTTAGGATCCCTTTCAGTAGGTGATTGATGAATTCTTTCAATGTCTATTTTACCCTCTGTTTCTATGAATTCTATGAATTATCTCTTTGATAATTTCCTGGAAAATAGTGTCCAGGCTTTTTTTTAATCATATTTTTCTGGGTGTCCAATAATTCTCAGATTGTCTCTCCTGAATCTATTTTCCAGGTCTATTGTTTTCCCAAGAAGGTATTTCACATTTTTTTCCATTGTTTGAATTTTTTTTGTTTTGTTTTGTTTTGTTTTGTTTTGCTAGACTGATTCTTGCTATCTCCCCGAGTCATTCAATTCCATTTGTTTGATTCTGATTTTCAATGAAGTATTTTCTTCACTCACTTTTTTTATATCTTTTTCTAATTGTCCAATTGAGTTGCTTTGTTCTATGGAATTTTTTTTCCATTTTGCCAATTTTATTTTTTAGATAGATATTTTCTGTTTCCACTTCACTAATCCTATTTTTCAAGGATTTGATTTCTTTATCCACTCTGTAACTCTCCAGACTCTCTTGCCAAGCCTCCCTCTCCTTTTCCCATTTCTCTTCTAGCTCACTTGTTAGAACCTTTTAAATTTCTTCTATGAGATTCATCTGTGCTGAGGAACAGATGATCTCCTCCTTTGGGGATTCATCTGGTGACAGTCTGTTTTTAGTCTCCTCATGGTTTAGAGTCTGCTCTCTATCCATATAGAAGCTGTCAATGGTTAAGGTCTTTTTCAATTTTTTGCTCATTTTGTCAGAGAAGAATCAAAGACAAACTAAGCAAAGAAAAAAAGAAAAAACAAAACAAAACAAATGGAATCTGCTTTTTGGGGGGGGGGGAGGATCTGCGTGTTGTTACTGAGCTTCCTCTACAAAGAGCAGGGCTAGTAATACTGACCCCAGATCAAGTAAAAACAAAGATAAATCCAAAAGATAAGAAGGGAACCTATATCTCACTAAAGGGTACCATAGATAATGAAGCGATACTTATACTAAGAATATTTGTACCTGTGGCATAGCATCCACATTCCTAGAATAGAAGTTAAGAGAGATGCAAGAAGAATTAAACAGCAAAACTATACTAGTGGTAGATCTCAACCTTGCTTTCTCTGAACTAGATAAAAGGAACCACAAAATAAATAAGAAAGGAGTTTAGGAGGAAAATAGAATGTTAGAAAAGTTAGGTATAATAGATCTTTGGAGAAAATTGAAAAGAAACAGATAGGAGTTTACTTTTTTCTCAACAGTTCATGAAATTAATATCAAAATTATCCATGTATTAGAGCATAAGGACCTCAAAATAAAATGCAGAAAGGCAGAAATAGTAAATACATTTTTTTAAAAAATGATAAAAATAGCTTGCAATAAATAGCCAAGAGAAAAAAGACCAAAAATTAATTGGAAATTAAATAATCTAATCCTAAAGAATGAATGGATGAAACAACAAATCAAACATACAATCAATAACTTCATCCAAAAGTATGACAATAATGAAACAGCATAATCAAAATTTGTGGGAGGCAGCCAAAGCAGTTCTTAGTTTATAGCTTTGGGTTACTTGCAAAAATAAAGAAAAGATCAATGAATTGGGCTAACAACTTAAAAAGCTAGAAAAGGAACAAATTTAAAATTCTAAATCAAATACCAATTTGAAATTCTAAAAATAAAAAGGAAGAATAATAATATTGAAAATAAGAAAATTATTGAATTAATATATAAAACTAAAGGTTAGTTTTATGGAAAAATAACAAAATAGGTAAACCTTTAGTTAATTTGATTAGAAAAATGGAAAGGAGAAAATCAAATTGTTAGTCTCAAAAAATAAAAAAAGAAAGCTTTTTGTCAATGAAGAGGAAATTAAAGCAATAATTAGAAGTTGTTTTGCCCAAATATATGCCAATAAATTTGACATCTAAATGAAATGCAGAAATATAAATTGCCCAGGTTACAAAAGAGAAAATAAATTGTTTAAATACTCCCATTTAAGAAAAAGAAATAGAACATTCTATTAATCAGCTCCCTAAGGAAAAATCTCCAAGGTTAGATGGACTTACATGTGAATTCTACCAAACATTAAAAAAAAATAAAGCAATTATTTCCAATACTATATAAACTATTTGAAAAAATAGGGAGAGAAGGAGTCCTACCATTTTCCTTTTATGACACAGATATGGCGTTGATAGCTAAACCAGACAGGGCAACAACAGAGAAAAAATATATAAAGCAATTTCCCTAAGGAATATTTATGCAAAAATGTTAAAGAACATTAGCAAAGAGATTACAGAAAGGCATCCCCACGATAATACACTATGATGAAATAAGATTTACACCAGGAATGCAGGGCTGATTCAATATTAGGAAAACTATTAGCATAATTGACTGTGTCAATAACCAAACTGACAAAAATCATATGATTATCTCAATAAATGCAGAAAAAAATTTGATAAAATCCACCACCCATTCTTATTAAAAACACTTGGGAGTATAGGAATAAATGGACTTTTCCTTTAAATGATCAGTAGCATCTATATAAAACCATGAGCAAGCAACATATGTAATGGGGCAAAACTAGAACCATTCCCATTAAAATCAAGAGTACAACAAACTTGCTCCCTATCACTATTACTATTCAATATTGTATTAGAAATTTTAGCTTTGGCAATTAGAGAAGAAACAGAGCTTAAAGGAATTAGAGTAGTTAATGAGAAAAGCAAATTATCTCTTTGCAGATGATATGATGGCATACTTAAAGAACGCTAGAGAATCAACTAAAAACTGCTAAAAACAATTCTCACTTTAGCAAAGTTGCAGTTTATAAAATAAATCCTCATAAATCATAAACATTTTTATATATTACCAATAAAGTCCAGCAGGAAGAGATACAAAAAGAAATTCCATTCAAAATAACTCTGAATAGTATAAAATATTTGGGAATCTATCTGCCAATCTATCTATCCTGTGCCAACAGAGGAACTATATGAACATAAGTACAAAACACTTTCCACACAAAGTCAGATCTAATCAGTTGGAAAAATATCAAGTGCTTATGGCTATATTGAGTAAATATAATAAAAATGACAATACTACTTAAATTATTCTACTTATTTAATGCCATACCAATCATACTCCCAAGAAATTATTTTACAGACCTAGAAAAAAATCATACTAAGTTCATCTGGAAGAAAAAAAGGTCAAGAATTTCAAGAGGATTAATGGAAAAAAAATGCCAATGAAGTTGGCCTAGCTGTGCAAGTCCTAAAACTATATTATAAAGCAGTCGTCATCAAAACCATACTGACTAAGAAGAAGAATAGTCGATAAGTGAAATAGGTTAGGATCACAAGACAAAATAGTCATTAACTATAGCAATATACTCTTTGACAAACCTAAAGACCCCAGCTTTTGGTATAAGAACTTACTATTTGATAAAAACTTCTGGGAAAATTCAAAATTTGTATGAAAAAAAGTAGGCATTGACCCACACCTAACACAACATACCAAGATGAGGTCAAAATGGATTCATGAATTAAACATAAAGGTTGATATTATAAGCAAATTAGAAGAACAAAGTATAATTTACCTCTCAGATTTGTGAAGAAAGAAGAAATTTGTGTCCAAAGAAGAACTTGAACTTATAATTGAACAACAAATTCATAATTTTGATTATATTAAGTCAAAAAGTTTTTGTACAAGCAAAACTAATGCAGACAAGATCAGAAGGGAAGCAACAATTTGGGAAAACTTTTTTTTTTTTACATTTAAGAGTTCTGCTAAAGGCTTTATTTCTAAAATATATTGAGAAGTGACTCAAATTTATAACAATTTGAGCCATTCTCCAATTGATAAATCATCAATGGATATTAACAGACAACTTTCAGATGAAGAAATTGAAACTATTTGTAGTCATATCAAAAGGTGCTCCAAATTACTATTGATCAGAGAAATGCAAATTAAGACAACTTTGAGACACCACTACATACTTCTGAGATTGTCTAAGGTGACAAAAAAAGATAATGAAGAATGTTGGAGGTGGTGTGGGAAAACTGGAACACTAATACATTGTTGGTGGAACTGTGAGTGCATCCAAACATTATGGAGAGCAATTTGGAACTATGGTAAAAAATTCATCAAAATGTGCCCCCTATTTGATCCAGTAGTGTTTCTCCTGGGCCAATATCACAAAAAGATTCTAAAGAAAGGAAAGGGAACCACATGTGCAAAAAAAAATTGTGGCAGCCTTTTTTGTACTGGCAAAAAACTGCAAAGTGAATGGATGCCCATCAATTGGAGAATGGCTGAATAAATTATGGTATATTTATATCATGGAATATTATTTTTCTACAGGAAATGATGAGAAGGCCTGAAGAGGCCTGGAGAGACTTAAATGAATGATATGAAGTGAATTGAGCATAATCAGGAGATCATTGCACATGGCTATATCAATATTATATGATGATCCATTCTGATGAACGTGACTCTTTCCAACAATGAGATGATTGATACCAGTTCCCATGATTTTTTGATGAAGAGAACCATATACACCCAGAGAGAGGACTGTGGGAAGCGAATGTGGATTGCAACATAACATTCTAACTTTAATTGATGTTATTCCCTTGCATTTTGTTTTATTATTCATTTCTTTTTCCTTTTTGATCTGATTTTTGTTGTGCAGCAAAAGAATTACATAAAAATGTTTACACATATTGGATTTAATGTATATTTTAACACATATAGCATATATTGGATTGCTTGTCTTCTAGGAGAGGAGGGATGAGGAAGAAGAGGAAAATCTGACACTCAAGGCTATGCAAGGGTCAATGTTGAAAAATATGTTTTCAAAATAAAAAAAAAAAAGCTTTAAAAAAGGAATTAATGCAAATCAAGTCTCTGAATGGATTCTGGAGGGACAGAACTCACAAACATTTGAAGTATTATATTTTCCACCTTAATCTGTATTGGAAGGACTTCAGTAAAGGTCTGTATCTCTTGGACAGAAGTGCAGAGGGAGGGGATGCAATGAAGCACAGAGAATTTAGCAGGAGGCTCTTAAACAAATGATGGATTTTATCTATTTCTACTTTCCCTTCCTGTTCTAATAGTTGAGGACAATTTTTTAAATTTATACATATTCATAATATGCACATGCATATATATATTTCATATTCTTTTTTTCATTCATAACCTTTAGGTAGTCCAATTATTCTTATGTTTTCTCTTCTTGATCTGTTTTTCAGACCAATTCTTTTTCTTATGAGATATTTCACATTCTGTTCAATTTTTTTTCATTTTTTTATATTTTGTCTTATTATTTTTTCAGTCTCATAAATATGCTGGTATTCCCTTGCCCATTTCAAATTTTCAATAAGTCGGTTTAATCTTTAAGATTCTCAATAACCTTTTCTATTTGGTTGACTTTATTTTGAAAAATCTTGCTTTTCTTAGTTTTTTTTAGCTTTTCCTCAATCTCTCATTTGATTTTTAAAGTGCTTTTTTTTTGTTTTTCCATGAATTCTTTTTGATTAGCTATTTATTTGACATTGCTCTTTGGGATAGGAGAGATTATTTTTTAGTTCAGTATCTTCCCTTGAAGAGGAATGTCAATCTTCCTTATTCTCATGGTAATTTATTATAGTTGGATTATTTCTCATTTGCCTGTTTTAAAATATATATATATATATATATATATATAGTAAATTGTTGGTGTAATCACCTGTACTTCTAGGATTTGGAGGATGGTACTTCTGGCCTTAGTTCTTCTTTCAGGTCTCCCCTTTGGCCTGGAACCTAAATAAAAAACTTCCCCCTTTTCTGAGTACCCCAGACAGCAGCATCCCTACACCACTACTGCATTTTTGCACTGGTAGCACCAATTGTGTTACTTCCATCTCTCCTGGGGTGCCATTTTAGAAGTACCACCAAGGCTGGTGTTCTTTATCAGTAGAAGTTCCCTTAGTCTTTTTTGATTGAGATGCCAGACTCCTCACACTGTCTGGGAGGGTAATTCCTGTGGCTTGGCCAAGGCTACCTCTTATCCAAGCTAACCCCAGAGTTTGCAGTTTGCTATTTCAGGGGAACTAGCTTGGTGATACTATATTCACATGACCAAACCCCATCATGCTATCTTTTTTTCAGGTTTTTTGTTATTGTTCCAGAACCACTGTTCTACTCCAACTATTATTTGTTTTTTATTGATCTACATTCACACTGATTAGCAATTTTATCTTATATATGGGGAGAATCTAAAGATCTTTGACTTTTTTAACCTATTCAACCATCTTTTCAGAATCCTCTCTGTAGGTACTTTAAAAAAAGGTATTCTCTCCAGGTCTCTTGTTCTCATGCTCAAGTTAAGTTTTAACAGAATGTGTTGGTGGAGTTTTGAACAGATTGTTATTCAAGAGAGCATTTTGGAACTATGCTCAAAGGCAATCAAAAGGCAATAAAAATTCCTATTTGATAACTTTTTATAACTTTGAACTTCTGTTTAATTTGTTAACTTATTTTTCCTTGTTTTTTCCTTTTTTACTTATCCTCTTTTTTTTTTTTTTTTACCCTTTCAGTTAAGTAATCAGGTAAAATCCTCTCCCTCTCCTCTTCCACTTGATTTATTAGTTAGTTTGTTTTGTGTAAATAATATTTTGTGTTATTTTCCAATCACGTGTAAAATAGTTTTCAGCATACATTTCATGAAATTATGAGTTCTGAACTTCTGTCCTTCCCTTTTTGCTCTCCACTCATCCCCTTGTCAAGAAGACAAACCATTTGATATAGATTATACAAATGCAATCATGGAAAAAATATTTCTATATTAGTCATATTGTGAAAAAAAGAAACAGAATAAAAGGGAAAAGCAACAAAAATTAAAATTATATGTTGCAATCTGCATTCAGACTCCATATTTCTTTCTCTGAATATAGATAGCATCTTCTATCACAAATCATGTGGAATTGCCTTAAATCACTGTTTGGTTGAGAAAAGCTAAGTCAATAATAGTTGATTATTGCATAGTGTTGTTGTTATTATGCATAATGTTTTCCTGGTTTTTCTCATTTCACTCAACATCAATTCATATAAATCTTTCCAGGTTTTTCTGAAACCCACCTGTACATTGTTTCTTATATTATTATATATTCATATACCACAACTTGCCCAGCCATTCTCCAACTGATGAACATTCTCTTAATTTCTAACTCTTTGCCACCATAAAAAGAGCTGCTGTAAATATTTTTATACATGTAGGTTTGTTCCACTTTTTTATATCTTTCGAACACAAACCTATTGCTAGATCAAAGGTATCAAACTTGATTATGTTCTGGAGACAGTGTGATTGCCCTCTGAGCATAGTTCCAAAATTCTCTCTTGAATGACAATCAGTTCACACTCCACCAACAATACATTGTATTTCTTGGCCAAAAATGGTTGCTGATTTATAATATCATTTTAAACTTGGTACAGTTAGGTTACCTTCCTTTACATTTTTCCCATTAATTAATATTCCTGACCTTTTGTTTTTCCAGTTAAATTGGTAGAAGGATTGGCAGAATTCACTTTTAATATGGCCTTGAAATTTTTTTCCAAGGATATTTATTAATGCCTTGTTGAATTCCTTTCTTTTTAATAAAAAAGTGATAAGTATTTTATTTCCTTGTCTGTTAAGCTGGGCAATTTATACTTTTGTAAATATTCATCCATTTTACATTAGTTAATGTAAATAAATGTCAGATTTATTACATACATTTGGGCAAAATAGTTCCTAACTTTTGCTTTAATTTATTTTTCATTATTGGTAAATCCATTCTTTTCATATTTAAGATTGGTAATTTGGTTTTCTTCTTTCTTTAAAAAAAATCTAATTAATGTATTTTCCCATAAAAGCAGATATTAGTTTTATTTATTAACTCAATCATTTTCTTTTTTTTAAATTTCTTTTGATTTTCAGAATTTCTAATTTGATATTTAATTGAGGGCTTTTAATTTGTTCTTTTTCTAGCTTTTTTCATTGCATGCCCAATTCATTGATCTGCTCTTTCTCTTTTTTATTCATATAAGCATTTAGATATATAAAATTTCCTTAAGAATTACTTTGCATCCCATAAATTTTCATATGTTGTTTCATTATTGTCACTCTCTTGGACAAAATAATAAATTGTTTCCATAATTTGTTGTTTGACCCACCCATTCTTTAAGATTAGATTATTTATTTCCTAATTAATTTTTAGTCTATCTTTCTCTGACTCTTTATTAAATGTAATTTTATATGGCACTGTGATCTGAAAATGATGTTTTTAATATTTCTATCCTTCTTAATTTGATTTTGAGGGTTTTGTGGCCTAATATATTTTTGAATTATGTGTGTGTGCCCTATTCCACTGAGAAAAGGGTATATGCCTTTCTATCTCTATTCAATTTTCTGGAGAGGTCTATTATATCTAAATTAAATTCCATTTACCTTCTAAACTTCTTTTGTGTTTATTTTGTGGTTAGATTTATCTAGTTGTGACAGGGAAAAGTTGAGGAACTCCATTAGTAGAGTTTGTGGTCTATTTCTTCTGTAACTAACTTTCTTACTCCTCTAAAAATTTGAATGTATTAGCAATTGTTGTATAAATGTTTAGAAATGATATTAAATTAACATTTATGGGACTTTTTAGCAAAATGTAGTTTCCTTCTTTATGTCTTTTAATTAGATACATTTTTATTCCTGTTCCCTCTAAGATTGTTTCCAAGTTAATTTGCCTTCTGGAATATCATATTCAAAGCCCACTGATTCTTTAATTTCAAAGCTGCTAAATCCTGTGTAATCCTGTCTTTGACTTTTTTTTTAGTCCACTTGCAATATTTTCTCTTTGATCTAATAGTGTACAATATTCTTAGGTGTTTTTGTTTTGGAATCTCTTTTGGGAGGTAATCAGTGGATTCTTTCAATGACATTTTGACCTCTAGTCCTAAGATATAAGTGGAACTTCCCTTGACAGTTTCTAGAAATATGATATCCAGGCTCTTTTTTAATCATGGCTTTCAAATAGTCCGTTAGTTCTTAAGTTACCTCTCCTATACCTATTTCTAAGTCAGTTTTTTTTTCCAATGAGATATTTTACATTTTTTTTCTTTTTTTTTCATTCTTTTGATTTTGTTTGACTGATCCTTAATGTTTTATTATTTCACTAAGTTCCATTTGCCCAATACCAATGTTTAAAGAATTATATTCTTCACTTAGCTTTTATAACCTCTTTTTCTATTTGGCCAATTCTACTTTTAAATGAATTATTTCCTTCCATGAATTTATTCTCCCAATTTAGCCAATTACATTTTAAAAGGATAAATTTAAAGCAGTTTTTGTGATCCCGCCCCCCCGCCCCCGATGTTGACACTATTTTCACAATTCTCCTTCATAACTCTCATTTCTTTGCTCCCAATTTTTCTTTTACCTCTTTTTTTTTGATGTACTTCTTCTGAAGTATTTACTTCTTCTGAATTTGTATTTTGATCTTACCTGTCACCAACTTCCTATGACTAGGGTTCTCTTCTTTCTTCCTTCCTTCCCTTCCTCCCTGCCCTCCCTTTTCTCTCTCTCTCTCTCTCTCTCTCTCTCTCTCTCTCTCTCTCTCCCCTTTCTCTCTCTCTCTCTCTTTCTATCTATCTCTATCTCTATCTCTCTGTCTATCTCTGTGTCTCCTTTTATATGTGTCGCTGTCTGTTTCTCTGTTTTTCTCTTCCTCACTTTTTTAAGTTGAGATTTTCACCAGGGAAACAGTGGATTCTACTCCAACTACTTGAACTATGGACTAAGGGTTTGGTAATTATCTTCTATGCCAGGACTCCTAGAGCTAATGTCTTGCCACTGGCAAGTCATAACTGTTGTGCCCTGAGTTCAAAGGATGTCAGTTTGTCTTCCACATTGTGACTGGAGGACTCACAATTGACATACTGTTCCACTGGCTTGCTGAGTCCATTCCCTGGGGTCTCAGTTATTGATCTGAATTGTGGCCAAAATCCTACTGCAGTCTCTGCTTAGACACAATCAGCTTTGGCCTGCCTTTTCCTGTTACCTAAGAGAGTCAGAGTTTTCCTAATATCCTTCTAAGTTATTGGGTTGGGTAATAATTTCAGTACATATTTATAAATTCTTTTGTTCAAGAATTCTTTTAGAGGTTTTATTTAATGTTTTCAAGAAAAACTGGGGAGAGGTCAGATGACTTTCTGGTTTCTCTCTGGCCACCTTGGCTTCACCCCTCAAGATTTTTAAAAATTTTATTTGCTGCACCATTTTCTCTGAAAATATATTTCTTTCCCTCATTTTCTTCTTTATTTATCATTCCTTTATCTCTATTCTAAATTTTTATTATTTGATTCATGATTGTCATACAATTTGTTCTTTAATTTCTGTATTCCAACTTTGCTCATTAATTTTTTTTTAAGTTCTATTTTCTGTACCCTTTGACGGTTTCTTTCATTGTCTTTATTATGTATGCTCCATTTTTTCTCTTCTTGTATTCTTTGATTTTTGACTCACATAAATTGTATCCTTCTTTAATCTCTGTATTACTTATGAACTTTAAATCTCTAAAGTGTCATTGCCTTTTTGATGTTGCTCTTTGACCCCCTTTTTCTTTCATGTCTCACTCTTAAAACAGGAATTTCTTCAGATTACAGGTGATATTGTTTGATCATAATTATTGTCTTTTGACCTTATTGTGCAGTTAATCACTACTAGCAATTATCCTGTCCCTTCTTCTTCTTCTTCTTCTTCTTCTTCTTCTTCTTCTTCTTCTTCTTCTTCTTCTTCTTCTTCTTCTTCTTCTTCTTCTTCTTCTTCTTCTTCTTTTTCTTCTTCTTCTTCTTTTTTTTTTTTATTTTGTGTTGAAATCTCCCTCAGTTCAAGCTCTTTCACTCTTCTAGGTATCAGTTACCCTCAGGTATTGGGCTGGATGAGTAGCTTGTATAAGCAACAAAGCTCTGAAAATTATGTTCATTTTATAAAAGGTTCCCACTTGTCTTTAGAAAAATAATTCTTTATTTATTGGAACACTCATCCTATCCTATCCTGTCACTGAAACAAGAGTTCTGACTATCTTCTTATGTCAATCTTTTCCTTTTCTCATACTCCTATTAAGTTCTCTTCTTCCTGAGAAATAAAAGGAATTATTTTCCTTTTCTTGTTAAAGTAGACTTTAATAGAGCATATCTCATGTTTCTCTCTATTTTATCCCCCTCTCTTTTATATGTCCTCTGATTTTATAATATATATCCACATGGATATTTACTCACTTATAGGTAGGAGTTGTGAGATATAATGCATTTTGTTTCTGGCTTGTTTCTTGACAGTGACTTCTATTTGCCTTGTGCTTTTATACTTGTCTCTTTATATACTTTTTAGAAAGAAATCTCTTAATGGTCTCTTGGTGGTTATTTTATTATTGTTGTTCTTAGTTGAAGAATTTGTTAATTTTCCTCTTATTTCTATTGTTTAGACAGTGAAAAGGCAATAATTTATTAAAGGCTAGTTCTCTTTCTATAAATAATTCAAATGCTTCTTAGTCATTCAATGTCCATTTTTTCATTGTTGGTTAAGCTGAAGTGTGCAGGATGTATTACCTTGAGTAGAACACATTTTCCATTCCCTCTGGCAGTTTCTAGTGAGTTCAAATAATTGTCATTCAAATTTCCTTTCTTTTCCATTGGAAGGTTATTCTACTGATCTTTTGAAAAAAATTGTTGGCAATGGAATAGTCAGCTCTAACCACTATGTGTCTAACAGTTTTTTTTTTTTTTTAAGTATACCTTTATTTTTCCAAGAGGCAATCATTGGGTTCTTTTAATTGGCACTTTTTTTCTCTGTTGAGAAATTTTGTGCATTTTCATATTATTTCCTGTGTTATTGGATTTAAGTATTTTTTTCTTGTCATATTCTTTTTTGTTGTAGTTAAGACATTTTTGTCCTGTCCCATTCTTTATGGTCCACTTGGATTTTCTTGGCAAAGATACTGGAATGAAAGGCCAGTTCCTTCTCCAATTCATTTTACAGATGAGGAAATTGAAGCAAACAAAATTAAGTGACCTGTCAAAGACCACACAGCAAGTTTCTAAGGCCAGATTTGAATTCAAGTCTTTCAGCCCCCAAGGCTGGTGGTTTATCCAATGCATGACCTTACTGCACCAGATTTTTCTAGGAGACTTAAAATGCTTATGTTGCCTTGATGTATTCTGTCTTCAACAACAATATCTTTTGCTTCCAGGAAGAGAGTTTTTAAAGATTATTTATTTTGTTTCTCTTCTTTGTGATTGTCATTCAATTCTGTGCATTTTCATCCCCGATCACATTTGATTCTTTGGTGAATCCTTGATTCAATTTTTTCTATTCTGACAATTATTTTTGGCTGAACATACTATAAACATTGCTTTCTCAATTTTTATCTCTTTTTTGAATCCAAAATCATTCCAAATCATCTAGCAATAGTTCCATGTTCTCTTGGGAACTTAGAGGTCCCTATGTCTCATTAGCTATTGATTTATTTTCCTTTGTCTTTTGATATTTTTTCACAGATGCATGAACTGTTTTAACTGATCTGATCATATTTCCTTCTGTTGTTACTTGCTTTTCTGTTATTTTATCTGCTTGTGCTAAAGGTTTCTAACTGAATTTTCTTCTTCCTGAGATCCTTTGATAATTTTAGGCTCCACTTCTACTCCTATTATCATCCCTTATTCTCTCTTTCAGACTTATTAAACTTTGCTGGTGGTATCCTTGAGGGCTTGACTTCAAATCCATCTTCTCTCCAATCACATTGGACACTTCATGTTTCACTAGACTCAGCCTCTACCAAAGTAACTTAGGGCTGATTTAATCAACTGCAGTTACATGTTTTCTTCTACCATAGGGGAGTCTCCTCCCTACTACCCCAACACACACATCCACATACTTGTTCCATTTTTCTCTCTTATACCTCTGACTGAGCACATAGCATAATCACACAACTGTTTCAGCCAGGGAAAAGTTTTGCTTTTATATTTCCCCTCCAGTACTGTTTTTTCTAGTTTGGGTGCACTTCCCTTTTCTGAACCCCATCTTCTTCCTCTACTTAGCAAGAGGTTGGATATTAAGGGCTTTAATTGTAGATATAAATGCTTTTGTGGGTAAAACAAGAACATATGAAAGAAGAGTCAAGGGACTCATTAAATTTGGGGTATTTGTAATTACCTTTGATCTTTACCTTGTCTTATCTTCTTTATTTTTTCTGTTTTTACATTGTGTAATATTTTCTTATCTGTATAGCCTTTTTTCATAGTTTTGCTTTTCCTTCTTCATGTTTCTCTCTCCCTACCTCCCTTCTTCCTTCCCTTCCCCCTTGATTTTTTTTTCTGTCTTTCTCTTTTTCTCTCCATGTCTTTTATTTCATTTCTTCTTTCTTTGAAGTTTAACAATGCCCAATTCTAGAACACTTGGATGAGAAAAGCAAAATCTACCCAATTCTCTTTCCAGGATTAGAGAAAGCCTGTGGGGTAGGCTTAGAGTAAATAGAGCCCTTGGTTGATGTTGAGGAAATCCTTCTTCAAGATGGCAGGCTCCAGCACTAGTCCCTGAATCCAGTTCTTCTTACTTTCTTTTGGAGAATGTAATATCAAATGGATGATAGAAATATGAAAACTTATACTCCTCTGGGTCCCTTTCATTTTCACCTAAGTCAAACTCCCTTGCTGATTCTATGGGTTACTTGCTCTTTGATTGTGAGTCTTCTGTTTTCCATCTTTCCCAGTGGTGGAAATCTTGGGGAGCATGTGTAATTAATAACATTAGCAATCTATCTTTCCCATTTGTATAACCTGTATTTCCAACACAGGTATAGTGGGATCTGTCTCCCCATCTCCAACCTCTTGGGAGATGAGGATAGTAATAGTGGCTGGATGAGGAATTTGATTCTTTATATTTCTTTTTGTTTTCTTCATGACCTCAACTTCATGGAAGAAAATTGAAGTTGCCTAATTATTTTCCAGTATAAATAAAGATCATAATAGAAAAAAAGAGAAATGGCTCAATAAATATACTACCCAGTATGGAGACGAAAACAGCAAACTACTTCAGTATTTTTGTTTTAAAAAGCCTCAAACAAGGCCACAAAGAGGTTAATATGACTGCACAGTAATTTGAAATGATGTTGATTCTCCATAGTTAATTCTTTAGATTGTTGTTCATTAAGGTGCTTCATTTCCTAGACTGTGGAAGCAGCTGGAATTGCTTTATTTTTTATGTATAACTCCTGTTTTGGAGTGGTTTGAGAGTTCATTAACATCTAATAAAATGTCTAGTCTTTAACTTTTTGGTCACATCAAGTAATTTTCTATATCACATCTTAGGTCAACCAATTGAATAGAAAATGTATTGTAGAAAAAATGAAAGACACTGTTCTTTTACCTTGTTGATCATAAAATAATATTTTATTTAGTAAAATAAATGGAGTAAGTTTATCAGTTCACATATTTTATAGTCATTGCAAATAAACAAAAAGATGGATGTAGAATCAAATAGAAAGAAAACAATTAACTGGCTTATATTTAGAAAACTACATATAATTTAGACCATTCCTAAGCTACTTTTTAATATTATCAAAATTTTTCTTTTAAATATGAATATTTTTTCAATGATATTATGGGCCTATGAATCATGGAATATAAAACTCTTAGAAGAATCAAAACTCATTAGAGAAAAGCTAAAAGGAAAACACATATTATAGAGCTTATCCACATAATAGGGGAAACCTAATACATGAACAAAAAATGCAAAATATTGCCTGTTATATGCACAAAAGAATCACAAATAATGTTTAATCCCAATGTCTGTTGGAATTAGGGAAAGCTCATTGTAAATATCATTTAAACAAAGAAAATGTATTAATGTATTCAGAAGTCCCACACTTCATTCTTATATATACTTTTAGAATCCCTTCTAATTTATCTAAAACCTTACCATCACTGTGATATTTATTTTCTTTTTCATGTCAAAAATGAATTTTCTGTAAAAGAAGCTAATGTTAAAAAAAAAAAAGAAAGAAAGAAAAAAGAAGGAAAGAAAAAGAACCATTAAAGGAAATGAATTTAAAAAATGATCCACTGAAGGTATATTGTATCAGGAGGGGTGAAAATGTTAACTAATACCCTATTTATCTGACATTTTTTTTCTCTAGTGAGGCTCTATATACTAGAGCTTTCAAAAGATTTCATGAAATATCCAATGTAATTACAGTCACTTTAGGTAAGTGCTATGGAAATTCAGTAGGGATTCACCAAGGAATCAGCAAATGCTTCATGTAATAGATCTGTATGTGTTATCATAGAAATCAATTTTTTTTTTTACATTTAATTTACATATTGAAATGTAGACCATAAATTAAATGTGTTGCAGTCTAGAAATGTTGATTAGGGGACTTGTACATAATTAAAAGTTAATTTTATTAACTTTTATTAATATCTACTGATATATATATCAGTATATATATGATATATAGCTTTGTATATGGTTCCTGGGTAGTACATACAACTTAAGAGAAGAGTAATATTCCCTACACATACACACACACACACACACACACACACACACATCAAAGAAGCACATATTATAACAAATAATGATCTTGCTCGCTAAAATGAAAGGACTTTGTTTTCAATTAAAATAAGAAAGTGATCTGAAATAATGAAATGTATACAGAGGACAGGAATTTTTAAGGTTTAATTAATAATGTTTCAAATGCAATCATTTGTACCCTATTTCATTCATAACCCTTTGTCCTTCAGAGTGCACTTAAGTAAGTCTTCATAGATTAAAAAGCTCTTTGATTACTAGATTTTTATTGATTCTTTGGTTCAGATGCCCTATTCCTAGTTATATAAACTAAAGATGTCAAAGGTAGAAGAAAAAGGTCTATTATACATCAAAATATTTATAATGGCAATTTTTGTACTAATAAAGAATTAGAAACAAAGCAGATACTCATCAATCATGAAGTGGCTAGTTAAGTTGTGGAAGATCAATATAATTGAATATTACAATTATTTTTGGAAATGATAAATATTAAAAATGAGATATATACAGGAAAAATTTTATGAACCTCTACAAAGTGAAATAAGCAAAATAAGGAAAACAATATACAGAATGACTACAACAATAAAACTTTAAAAATATTTTAACTGGACAATGTATAATTATAATGAGCAAACATGCCTAAAGAAGAGATTAAAAAAAAGGGGGGGGGGTTCTCTATCTTTTGATTGTATGGAGTAAAACACAATGGGTTTCTAAATTTTTATATGTGGTCAGATTCCATTGGTGTGTTTTTTCTTCTTTCTTTTTAAAAAAAAATTCTCTGTAAAAAGGAATGATAAGTCTCTAGAGAAGGCACAAAGAAATGAAGGAAATATAAACAATGATATCAACAAAATTAAGATATATGTTATTATATTAACCTGACTAGCTCTGTGACTAAATTCCACCTCTCTTTATTGCAATTTCCTTATCTCTAAAATGGGGACAATAATATGCTACCCACATTGCAGGGGTATTGTGAGAGTAACTCTTTGATAACCATAAACCTTTACATAAATGTGATTTATTACTATGAATAGAATTTAATTGTTCAAAAGGCTTTCCCCCTACCAATTAAATATCACTAAGTGCAGGCCATCAGAGTACCTGGAAGTAGGGAGAGGTAAAGTAAGAGTAGGTTGCTTGGTAAATTGCTGCCTTCACCTTAGTGATCATACATTCCCTCTAGCACAAGCTAGCTAAACTGCAGAAATCATTAAATTCAAATAGCCATATATACTGTACCTATCGATAGCCGCAGGCCCAGCTAATCAAATGCACTGCACATTTCATGCAATTTCACACAATTATCAAACTCAGAGGGATGTAAATAACAGAGTGAGCCAGGGGGACAAAGCAAGAGGGGGTGTAGAAGGAGGAGGGCTTCTAAGGCCAAAGAAGAGTCCTTTATTTTTCTTTGCTTCTCTGAACCACAGAAATTTACCAACTACACTGAGTTGCTACCCTTTATCATGTTGATTCATATAATGTTTAAAATCATTAAGAAGCATTTAATGGCATAGGATAATTTTGGATGGTATTTTTAAATTTCCAGGGTAAATGACTTCTTAAGGAAAACATAAATAGAAATATTTAGGACATTTAATGATTTAACATAATACAAGGGGCTCACCATTGAGAAAGAGAATGCATTCATGAGGGATTCATGAGGAAGAAAAATGTACTTTCTAAGAAACACATCAAAACGAAGTTATTCCATAGGAAAGGGATTAAAAAGACTATATTGGGGAAAAACAGGAAAGAGAAATACCTCCCTGACCTGGTCAATGAATGACATGAGAGGAAGCAGATGCCAGATGGAGACATGAAGTGGAACATAGAATTGGAGAAATTTTTGCTACATCTGGAGCACCTGGCGAGGAAGCAGAGGATAGATCAGTCAAAACTCATGAAGAATTGGAGAGAGGTTTGTGTTGTACCTCTTTGACCTCTGAAGCAAAGAAACTGGTGCTAAATAAGAAACAGAGAGTCTTGTGAACATGGAAAAATATCTTTGCTAAACATTATCATATCCAATTCATCCCTAGAGGATGAAGTTTGCTCCAAGTGAGTACCTTTAACTCAGTAAAAGAGTGATAATACACTGAAGGGGAAGAAGGTAGGATATTGAGAAAATCATAGATGCAAGGACTAGAGGTAGAGTCAGACTCAAGAAGCAATGCAGCACAGAGATTATTCGAGGATGAGTAAACCTGTGCTGTCTCATTCACTGACAGCCTGAGATCTGAATTATGTGTGGATCAAAGGAAATGGGGAGGGAAGTGAAGTTAAGACTCTGGTCATTTCAAACAAGATAGAGTAGTACTACAATTTGTAAGGATACTGTAGTTCTCTATGAGAAATTTTATTTACTCTCTATAGGCTTTCTATTTCTTGATTATATAAATAAACATTTATTACCATGTTTAATGTTTTAATTAAACTCAGGGCTTGTAAGGGGAGCTGAGAACATTTTGGTAGAAGCAAAATGAACCAGATATTGAAGTTTCCAAAGTTTCTCTGGGTGGGAGCACATGACAGAAAGATTTTGTGATATATATCCCTAAAATTTCCTTAGAAAACTTGTGTCAGGAGGAATCATGGAGTAATATCAGGGTTGCTACATAATCAGAAGGCTGCCCTTCATATCTTTTAAAGTATATGTATTCTGAACTATATATAAAAACATGACCCTGTTTGTGATCCTGTCATTCCTCCTCTAAAAAAAACAAAAAACAAACAAAAAAAAAACCTCTCAGCAGAGTCTTATAGCTTATCAAATAATAAATGAATACCTGAATACCTGATTCGGGCATTTAAGATCCTAGCCAGTCTAAACCCTTCTTATTTTTTTTTCAGACCTTTATCAAGTGATTTCCCTTCATATGAATTGTATTCTTATTCTTGATTGCTCTCCATCCCACGTTCCATTTTGTCCTTGCTTTTGTTAATACCCTTTCCTCATGCTTGCAATAGATTATTTTTCAAAAGCTCAGAAAAGATTCAAAAGGATCTTGAGTTACGAAGATGTGTATTCAAACCAAACCTCTGATATTAGTTAGCTGAGAAAATAAGACTAGGCAATTCATTTCAATTCTGCCTCTGTTTCTTCAATAATACATTAAAAAAAAAAAAATAAGGCCTGAACTCCAGAAGCTCTCATTCCAATGAGAGAGAACAGATCTAAAGGATTTCAGCTGCAAACCAGATAGCATGGTGCCATGGTCCTCAGAGGGCAATGGCAAATATATAATAATATGTAGTTCATATTATTTCTATTAATAAAACTATACCCTTTTCTGATGTTGAACTGTTAGGATTAGTAGTATAATAAGTGCTTCTATTCCTAGACGTCTTGGACTTGCTTGCCCATTTGGGTGGTAAAGTAGTTAGTTTCAGAGGTTTTAAAGATGGTAGGATCTTTCTCCACTGGAGTTGCTCTCCTTAGTAATAGTTGCAGGGACACTGTTTAAAGCAGGGCCTGTGATTTCCAAGTCATTTTTAGTTATTCTCAGAGATCATCAAAGTGCAGAGCTATATTCATCAGGTCTTAGAAGAAATGATTGTAGTATAGGTAGCTTGATTTCCTCGAAAAATTGTGCCTCCCATTCCTTTCTTCTAAAACAATATCCCACAAATACAATTCCCTTGAATGTAGTAAAAGTGAATAAATAATTCCTGAATTGAAATGAACAGAACTGAAGAGTGCACCTTGGACTTGATTTTGATCCTACAACAGAACACTAACTCTCTACTTCCATCAGCTCAGCTGGAGAGAATATAGATTTTGTATTTGAATCTATAGCACCCGCTAAGGGAAGGAAAGTGTTTCCATTGCAATCTAATCAATGCACATGTTGATTGCTTGATCAATAAAAGTAACTAAGTAGGAGAAATTTAAGAAGCTTGTGATATGGCCAAAAGCCTAAAGTGAAATGATTTAAGTGAAGATGGATTGTTCTGTGGTTTCTGCCCATAATAGCAACATGATTGAGAAGAGTGAGATGTGGATTTATGATGATATATGGAGGTTCACACCTTTCTTTGTCATTGGATACAATAGAATGCTTCTTTGAATTCAGATTAGTCTCTCATTTTGGTTTGATTTATTATCATTATGTGATAGCTAAGAAAATGTTTAATCCTTTGTAAAGTCAGCTCCTGACTGGATTTCAGGAGTTGCCTAGTAAGTGTCTCTTTCTAGACCATAGTATTCAATGCCTTACAGCTAAAATTTAAAGCAAAAAAAAAAAAAAAAACTAGCAAATGTTTCTAAGACTACTAAAACCCCATCCATTATGATTTCTGACTTTGATATCTTCTCCTATTTTTTGCTGGCTTAGTTGTGGAATTTTTCCCAGAGATAATGAAATCTCTTTTGAATACTGTCCTCCACACACATTTTTTTTTTTTTTTTTTACCCTACAAACTAGCACCTTGCTTGTTTATTTTGCAGGAACTCTTTTATTTCTGGTTCTAGAGTTCTAAGAGAATAGGCTTCAGACAGATCCTATGAAGTATATTTTTGGAGGTCAACAAACATTTCCTAGTTGTTACTAGTAGTCTTTCCATTTATTATGAGCCATTGACACACAGAAAAATAAAATAAAATAAAATATGATCAAATATAAGTAAAGAGCAATAATTGAAATTCCACACATGATACAAAAGTAAGTTATCTATTGTTATGTATATATCAACATTACTCTACCATGCATGGTACCATTAGCACATGTAAATGAAAAATGTTAATTAACTAAATGAACTCTGGAATACTCTTCCCCCTTTATTTCTATTTCCTTTTCTATTTTTTCTGATTTCTTTCACATCTCTGTTAAAGATTTGCCTCATACAAAAAAGCCTTTCCCAGACCTCCTTAATCAACGTGCCTTCTTCTCAAAGTACTCTGATTCATATTGTGACCATATGAAAAGTTTCAGAGATATAGTTTTGAGATTTGGGGCTCATTAATCATATTATTAATCAGATAATTTATAATTTAGATAATTTATAAAATGGTCAGTGGCTCTCACAAATGCCAAAAATCCTTCATGGAACCCACTCAACAGTTAATGTCCTTGGAAGAGTTGGTATTCCTGATGGAAGCAATCAACTTTGATCGGTTAATAGCTAATTAAAGGAATGCATATTTTAATAAAAGGTAGATCTATTTTAATGAGGGGCTAGAGAATGTGACTTTGATGATGGCATTTATTTTCAGATCACCCTCATCCTAGGACAATTTAGAGCAAAGCTTCTTAAACTGTTGGTCATGTCACTGAATGTGAGGGGTCTCCAAAAAATTGGTAAACGTATCAAGGACTTCATTGTAACCTTGGTTCTAAACACACAACAAGCACCCTTTGTACTGTGCATGTACAAATGCTGCCAGAAACACCTTGGCTCAGAGTGAGACTTGGTAGCACAAAAATTTCTTTAGGCAAAAAGGGGTCAGGAATAGAAAATTCTTAAGGAGCTCTGATCTAGATAGACAATTTATCTCCACTCAAGCCTGACTAGAACACAATGGGCCACAATTCACCTTAGATCAAATTCCCCCTAAGGTTCTACAGTTGATTGAGGCAATAGCTCCACTTAGATGTGGTAAATTTTGGAACAAGGACAGACATTTCCTTTAAAAGACAATAGCTCTGGATCTCTCCAATAATTGGTTATTTAATAATTATTTCATTACTTTATGTATCATGTTTGTAAAAGTTGATTGTTGTTTTCCCATTTAGACTATGATTTCCTTAAAAGTTGTTGCATGACTTTATTCATATCTCTACTGCTTAGCATAGTCCTTATAGTGACTGCTTAATAAATAATAACTGACAATATTGATTTTGTTTGCACAAAATGTTTTAAATTCCAGGTGTTCAAAAGTGTCTGTTTTATCCTTTATGATCACCTTTGTCACTTATTTGATTAACAAACCTCCTTGTAAGAAAGAGGAAAAATTTTTTTTAAGATCATTGTGATTGAATAAAACTGAAAAGCTTTTGTACAAATAAAATTAATGCCTTGAGGATAATAAGGAAAATAGTTTTCTGTGAAAAAAAAAAGCCATACTAATTCTGATAAGGGTTTGATATTTAAAATATGAAAACAACTAAGAAATTCTGTATATATGTACATGCATATGACATATATATATACATATATATATATATGCATATACATACATATTCATAGAGATGTATATGTGTATGCATATCTCCAAAAGTCATTCTTCATTAGATAAGTGGGCAAATGATATAAATTTATAAATATTTTCAAAGAATTGTTTAATCTATTCAAAAGAAATCCAAATTACTAAAGAGAGGAATGAAAATAAAAACACTTCTAACTTTCCTTCTCATATCATGTCAATTTGCCAATTTGGAAAGATGAGAATAAATGGAAATAGTTAATGTTGTAAGGATTGTGGAAAAACTGGCACACTAATGCATTCTTGATAGGATGAGAATTATGGAGTCATGCAAATAAAGTTTGAAATTAAGTAATCAAAATGACAAAGATATCCATAGCATTATACTCCAAGGAAATATAGATATAGATATAGATAAAAAAGAAAAGAAGAAAATCTCCATAGATATCAAATTAATTTTAGTAGTAGTTTTTGTCATAATGAAGAACTGCCAAAAAAAAAAAAATAGATGTCCATTCATTGAGAAATGCACAAAGAAATTGTGTTACATGGAATAATGGTATCTTATGACACTGTAAGAAACAACCAGCATGATTAATAAAGAACTAGAGAAGACATAAGAAATAATGAAAAACTAAATAAGTAGAGCCAGAAAAAATGACAATTTACACAATATTACAATAATGGAAAGAACAAACACAAACCAATCAAATTTTATATTGGAAAATAGTTAAAAAAAAAAATCTACCAAGAAAAAAATATGGAAAGACACATTGCTCTTTTCCACCCTCCACATCCACCCCACCCACAACTTTGTAGAGATTGAAAATCTACAGATGTGGAAGATTGCATAGTATATCAGATATTTTATTTTGTGTAGATTGATTTTTTTTCCTAATTCTTTTATTTCTCTCTCTCTTAAAAAAAAATATTTGTTAAGGGCTATTTGTCTGAGTAGGAATAAGGGAGAAATATGGGAGGAAGATATAAAAAGTAGAAGCAAAAAATAAAAATAAAAATTTATTATTTAAAAGTCTTTATATAATCAAGTGAATGATATTTCACTTTTTGTGATGAAATAATATTGATAAATGCAACCATGGACATACAATATGCACAATCTAAATATTCAAAATGTATATGCTACATACATGTGTAACTATAAACTATCACCAACCATTTAAAGAATGATCTAAACTGCTAATAAGAGAAATGCAAACCAAAACTATCCTTAACTTTCATCTATACTCAACAAATTTTCTTAGATAGCAAAAGAAATGAGAAAAGACATTATTGGAGAGATTTTAGGAAAGTAGATAGTGAGTGGAGTGATATGCTTTGATTAACATCCATTTTGCAAGACAATTTGGAATTATGGAATTAATGTGTATAAAATATCTTTATTCTTTTTCCAGTAAGAGACCTTTGATAAGAAGAAAAGCTCCTTACACCTTAAAGTATTTGTAACAATAATTTTGAGGCAGCAATAAAGTAGAAACAAATTATCAATTGAGGAATGTTTAAACAAATTGTGGCACATGATTATAATGGAATCCAATGAGATCTCTTTGGTTTAAGAAACAATATATTTGCTGAAACATGGAAAGATTTGCAAGATCTGATGCAGACTGAAATAATCAGTGTCAAGCAAATATTACCACAATAAATATTAAATGTATATGAGGAAAAATATGATCAAAATTGAAATTTGCCAAAAAATGTAAAGAATAAGCAGAGCACCTAAGAAAAGTGAGAAGACACACTCAACTCTTTTGCAGAGGTGGGAATTCTACAGGTATGGTGAAATATATATATTCTCTGACTGTTGAAATAAATTGATCGGGGATGGAGCCAAGATGGCAGAGAGGACACACTCATCTTCCTAAATTCTCCTTTTACCCTCAATCTATTTTAAGGAAACTGCCTCAGAATTAGTGTTTGATTGTCAGAACCCATGAATATTGGGAGTACAACACATTACCAACTGATGATAATCTTGAAATTCACCTGAAAAGCTCTGTTTTGCTCATGGGCAGGGACAGAATGGGGCTAGGTCAGGCACAGACCTCAGGCAGGCAGTGAGAGCACAGGAAACAACTCACACTGAGCAGACTGGAGCTGGGCAGGATGTGTTCTCTGCTGGTGGAAAATCTTTGGGGATCTACCACAGTGTCAGTTACTTTACTTTGGCAGCAAGCCAGTAGATCAGCAGAGAAGCTATAAACACAAGAGGTAAAGACTATAACCCCAAAATGTTAGATTCTCTCCAGATCTGGCCACACCTACCTAACACCCAGCGTGACTCAGCATGATCCAAGTGTAGCTGCATTTGTTATTCCCACCACAGCCACAGTTGCTGCTCCCAGCTTAGTCATAGTTGCTGCCTTTCTGCTGCTGCTGATTTCAGCTCAACTGCTAATCTCAGAACAGTCAGTGGGGGCTGCCCACTGACCCTACCCTGCCACTTCCTGTTGTCTGTAAAAATACCACCACCTCCCCACCCCCCACCCCCCAGCTCATAAGCAGACCATAGTTTTTTGTTTGTTTGTTTGTTTGGTTTTGTTTTATTTTTTTTTCCAAAATGAGCAAAAAGGCAAAGTGGGCCAAGTAGGTATTTATTTTTTTTTCTATTTTTTTCATTTTTTTTTACTTTGCTTGACTGATTCTTGATGTCTCCTTGAGTCATTCATTTCCATTTGTTCAAGTATGATTTTTAACAAATTATTTTCTTCATTTACTTTTTTTTTTTATTTGTCAATTGAGTTTTTAAATTAGTTGTTTTGTTCTATGGTATTTTTTCCCCATTTTGCCATTTTTTTAAAAGATCTATTTTCTTTTTCCAATTCACGAATTCTGTTTTCCTGGGAGTTTTTTTATCTTTTCCCATCCACAAATTCCATTTTTCAGGGAGGTGATTTATTTATCCACTATATCTTTTAATAAGTAACATGACTTATCCTGACTCTCTTGCAAAGCTTTCCTTTCCTTTCCCCATTTTTCTTTTAGCTCTCTTCTAAGATCCTTTTTAATTTCTTCTATGAGAGCTTTGTGTGATGGGGATGAGATCATATCCACCTATGGATCTAGAAACAAACTGTTTTTAATCTCCTCAGGGTTTGAAGTCTGCTTTCTTTCTGTATAGAAGGTATGTATAGTTAAAGCCCACTTTGCATATATAGCATCTTAACTTAACTTAAAGAGGTAAATGAAACAGTAGAAAAATTGGATATGATAGATCTTTGGAGAAAACTAAATGGAGACAGAAAGAAGTACACTTTCTTCTTGGAAGTCATGGAACCTATACAAAAATTGCCTATATATTAGAACATAAAGACTTCAAATTCAAATTCAGAAAGACAGAAATAGTAAGTGCATCCTTTTCATATCACGATGCAATAAAAAATTACATTCAATAAAAAGTCAGGGGAAAATACACTAAAAATTAATTGGAAACTAAATAGTCTCATCATAAAGAATTTTTGGGTGAAACAGAAAATCATAGACACAATCAATAATTTCACCCAAAGGAATAACAATGATAAAATGACATACAAAAATGTGTGGGATGCAGTCTCTAAAGGCCTACTTGCATAAAATAGAGAAAGAGAAAATCAATGAATTAAGCTTGCAACTAAAAAGCTAGGAAAAGAGCAAATTAAAAAACTATTGAATTAATAAATAAAACTAAGAATTAATTCAATAAAAAAACTAATAAAATACATAAATCCATGGTAAATTTGATTAGAAAAAGGAAAAAGCAAAATCAAATTGGTATCCTTTAAAATGAAAAGGAAGAACTTTCCACTAATGAAGAGGAAATTAGAGCAATAATTAGGAGTTACTTTTCCCACCTTTATGCCAATAAATTTGATAACTTAAATGAAATGGATGAATACCTTCAAAATATAGGTTGCCCAGATTAACAGAGGAAGAAGTAAATTGGTTAAATAGTCCCATTTTAGAAAAAAGAAATAGAACAAGCTATTAATCAACTCCCTAAAAAAATCCCCAGGACCAGATGGATTTACATGTGATTTCTACCAAACATTTAACAAAACAATTAACTCCAGTGTTATATCAATTATTTGAAAAAAAATAGAGAATGAAGGAGTCCTGTGAAATTACTTTTATGACACAGACATGGCACTGATACCTAAACCAGGTAGGATGAAAACAGAGAAAGAAAATTATAGACCGATTTCTCTAATGAATATTGATGGGAAAATCTTATATAAGATATTAGCAGAGATTATAGGAAATCATCCCCAAGATAATACCCCTTGACCAGGTAGGATTTATACCAGGAATGCAGGGCTAATTCAATATTAGGAAAACTATTAACATAACTATATACATGACCAAATTAACAAAAAAAATATGATCATCTCAATAGATGTAGAAAAAGCATTTGATAAAATCCAATATCCATTCCTATTAAAAATACTAGAGAGTGTAGGAATAAATGGGCTTTTCCTTAAAATAGTCAGTAGCATCTATTTCAAACCATCAGTAAGCATCATATGTAATGGAGACAAACTGGAACCATTCCCAATAAAATCAGGAGTGAAACAAGGTTTCCCACTATCACCATTACTATTCAATATTGTATTTGAAATGCTGCCTTTGCCAAAAAAGTTGAAAAAGAAATTAAAGGAACTAGATTAGGTAATGAGGAAAACAAATTATCACTCTTCGCAGAAGATATGATGGTATATACTGACAAAATCCCAGAGATTCTACTAAAAGCTATTAGAAATAATCTGCAACTTTAGCAAAGTAGCGGGATACAAAATAAATCCACATAGATCATCAGCATTTTTACACATCACTAACAAAATCCAACAGCAAGAGATACACAGAGAAATTCCATTTAAAATAACTGTCAATAGTATAAAATATTTGGGAATCTATCTGCCAAGGGAAAGTCAGGAAATATATGAGCAAAACTACAAAACATTTTCCACACAAATAAAATCAGATCTAAACAATTGGAAAAACATTAAGTGCTCCTGGATAGGTCTAGTGAATATAATAAAGAAGACAATACTACCTAAACTAACTTATTTATTTAATGCTATACCAATCAAACTCCAAGAAACTATTTTAAAGACCTAGAAAAAAATAACAACAAAATTCATCTGGAAGAACAAAAAGTCAAGAATTTCAAGGAAACTAAAGAAAAAAAAATCAAATGAAGATGGCCTTGCTGTACCTGATCTAAAACTATATTATAAAGCAGCAGTCACCAAAACCATTTGGTATTGGCTAAGAAATAGACTAGTTGATCAGTTGAATAGGTTAGATTCAAAGGACAAAATAGTCAATAACTATAGCATCTATTGTTTGGTAAACCCAAAGACCCCAGCTTTTGGGATAAGAATTCACTATTTAACAAAAACTGCTGGATGTTATGAGTTCAAATGTTGGAGTTCTTGTTCTTCTCAAAGCACAGCCGGTTTAGAGGCTTAGAGCCCTTCGAATGTCTCCAAATCCAAAGGTTCTGTCCTTCAGCCTCTGCCTCTGCTTTCTTCAGCCTCCAACCAACACAGAGATGGAATGTCTCCTTTCTTCAGCCTCCAACCAACACAGAGATGGAATGTCTCTCTTGTCTCCTTCTGGGGAGCCCAGCCACCAACTACAGTGGTGTGAGATGAAGATGAATCTGGTTGTCCACTGAACTCTCCACTCGTAGCTTTATCCTCTGAAAACCCTTCGTCTGCCACCAGAGTCGCTCCTCTCGAGTCCAGCTGAACTCTCTTCTGCGACCAGCCAGCCAAGAGGAAAAATGTATTCTGGAATGGCTGTCTCACATTATATGTGAATCTTCTGAGAGAATGGGATTATGGGTTTTCTCCCATAGTGCTCTCTGGCCCAAAGAGCTTTAAGGGAGCTGTGGACTCCCTTGAAGTTAGAAAGTTTACTTTGTGAAGCTGGCATACTTGTGAACTCCAATGAGTAAAGGTATGAACACAAGCCTTGTATTAATTAGTTCTACTTAGTACCTTGTTTCAGGTTCTGGCCCAAATCTTCTTGTAAGATTAGATCAACTCTAATTAGTTAGCAGTTAGTAAGGATTCCAACATCTCCCCCTTTCTTTTGTTAGATGAAAACACCAAAGGAAATAGGAAATCTAATCAGATTAGTGGGTTTCTGAAGGGGTACACATAAATCCATCAATATGGCCCAGAACTTTGTAACAGATATACATGGTATACATAAATCCACCAACATAGGAGGCATTACACATAATTTACAAAAGCACATAGCAATATAACACAAGCTAGTAGTAATGTAACAACATGAATCAACCTGAAAATTTACACATGTCCATAAGTCCTAGAAATAGTCCATAAGGAATCCATTGTCCATTAGTTCATGTGCCAGGAATCCAATAGTTCCTGTAAGCCCTGAAGTACTGCAATAAGTCTCATCAACAATTTTTCATCTCAGGGAATCCAATGATTCTTGCTGGTTTTTCAAGAACAGTTTCATCTTGTGTTAGGAAATCCAATGATTCCTGAAGATTTTAAAAGTTTTTTTAACAGTCTCCTTGTCAGCTATGCTCTTTCAATGGTGAGCACAATCAGCAACAGAACCACCCGATATTTCTTGGGTCTTCTCCTTTGTTTCAAGGCTCTGCTCCATCACTCTGTGATGGACAAGGCGAATGCGGCTCGTAGGCACCCATCTGATTCCTTCTCCACATGTAGAGATGCAAGCAAATCCTCTCCCCCAAGCAGTTAGCCTATCTGGTCCCTTCCTTTCACCACTTTCTGGGTCTCTCCACATCACCTGGTGATTATCTAAAGATAGTGGAGCTGCTCGCACTGGACACTGCTCTTCTGATGGGTTATAAAACCTGTCTGCTGGAGCCAGTGCATCTTTATCAAAGATTAAAAAATTAATGGTATAGAGAACTAAATTTAGAAATTCTCTAGGGTTACCCGTGGCTCCCCCTTTCTTTTGTTTTTGGAGGAGTGTCTTAATGTCCCTGCTTCTTCTTTCTACTATTGCTTGACCTTGAGGATTAAAGGGTATGCAAGTAGTGTGTAAAATCTTATACTGTGCACAAAAGTGTTCAAAATGTTTGGAGGTATATGCCGGTCCATTATCTGTTTTTATTTCTTGTGGCACACCCATAATTGTGAATGCTTGAATGAGGAATTCAGTGACCACTCGGGCTGTCTCTTTTGCTGCTGGTATGACAAAAGTGAATCCTGAAAAGGTGTCTACCACAACGTGGATAAAAGACAGACGACCAAAAGATTTATAATGGGTCACATCCATTTGCCAGATTTCATTGGGTCTCAAACCATGAGGGTTCTTCCCTGGAGGCAGTGTAGGAGCATGGAAGGGAAAGCAAGCTGTACAGCTTTTCACTATGCTCCTAGCTTCTTCTTTTGTAATCCCAAACTGTAAGCGCAAAGCTCGAGTGGCCTGATGGTATTTAGAATGGGATTCCTGGACCTCCTGAAATAAAGGCGTACTGGCCAACATAGTTAAAAAGTCTATCTGCCTTTGAATTTCCATCAAAAATAGGACCTGGAAGTCCACTATGTGAGTGGACATTCAGGATATAAATCTTTCCTGGATGCTTTCTCACTTGCTCTTGAAGTTCCTTAAAGAGCTGATATATATTAGAAGCTGCAAATTTTATTTGGGCTGTGGCAATTCTTTGTACCACACCTACTGAATAGGCTGAATCAGATATTATATTTATGTTGCCTGGGTAATAAGTGAGAGCTAGCATGATCGCATATAATTCGTTCTGCTGAGTGGACTGAAAAGGAGTTCTGACTACTCTTTTTACGGTTAAATCATGAGAGTATACAGCACAAATATTTTGTTTGGCTGCGTCTGTAAAAATAGTTGATCCTTCAAGAGGAATCTTAGAAACCTTCTCCTCAAAAATCCATTGCTAATTATGCAGTAGTCTGGTTATCTTTAATGGAGATCCATGTGCAAAATTTGGAGCCATGGCCAATAAAATTTGCCACTCTGGGATGGTTTCACAGCATACATTAATTTGTGCATTTGTATAAAAGGTGTATATCTTGTCAGGTCTTGTCCCAGATAATTGTACTGCTTGCTTAATGGCCTTTAATAGAATCCTAGCCACAAGCACTGGGTAAGGCGTAAGGCTTTGTTCTGGTTGTGCTGGAAGGTTCACCCACTCTATCACACTGTCTCCTTGATGAAGGACTGCTGTGGGTGCTTCTTTCGTAGCAAAAACTGATATTTCCAAGGGTTTTTGAGTTACTCTTTCAACTACATTGGATAAAGCCAGTTCAACTTCTCTCAAGGCCTCTTGAGCTTCTTTTGTAAGCCAGCATGGTGAATTTAAAGCAGTGTCTCCCCTTAAAATGTCATATAGGGGTTGCAATTGATTGGTAGTTAAACCTAATACTGGACGCATCCATTGGATATCTCCTATTAATTTTTGGAAATCATTTAAGGTGTTCAACCTCTCTGTTCTTAGAGACAGTTTTTGTAGTGTAAGTGCCTTAGGATATATTTCATATCCTAAATATTGAAAAGGAGCATGCCTTTGAATTTTTTCTGTAGCGATATGAAGTTTGTAGTATCTTAGTGTTTCTATGGTTTTTTGTAGACATGCTTCTAGCATTTGTTCCTCAGGTGCACATCCCAATATATCATCCATATAATGTAATAGCATAACTTTTGGAAATGCTTTTCTTATTGGAGCAAGAGCAGCAGCAACATACATTTGACACATAGTGGGGCTGTTCTTCATTCCCTGTGGCAAAACTGTCCATTCATATCTTTTATAAGGCTCAGATAAGTTAACACTGGGCACTGAAAAGGCAAATCTTTTCATATCCTCCTTATCTAGAGGAATGGAATAGAAACAATCCTTGATGTCTATAACCCAAAGAGGCCATTCTCTAGGAAGCTGAGTAGGAGATGGAAGTCCAGGCTGAAGAGTTCCCATAGTTTCCATCTGTTCGTTCACTTTTCTTAAATCAGTGAGCATCCTCCATTTTCCTAATTTCTTTTTTACAACGAACACTGGGGAATTCCAAGGACTTAGAGAAGGTTGTAAATGCCCTTGTTCAAGCTGCTCCTGTACTATATCTAATAAGGCCTGAATTTTATCGCTACTTAAGGGCCACTGTTCTATCCACACTGGTGTATCAGTTTTCCATTGAATAGGAACAGGTGAAAGTGTTGGCAGGCCTTCAACAACAGCCCTGCTTAAAAAACCAAAGTACTCATTTTTAACCCCAATTGTTGTAAAACGTCTCTTCCCCACAGATTGATGGGGAGTTTTTCAACTATAAAAGGAGTAAAAACTCATGTTTTGCCTTCAAAAGTCCATCTCATAGGGGCAGCACTAACTTCAGCTGCTATTGATCCTCCTACTCCAGACATATAGGTGTCTGCTTTAATCTTTGGCCAGTGACTGGGCCAATTGGCACCTCTAATGACTGTACAATCTGCACCTGTGTCTACCAATCCTTCCAATGGTAGGCCATTTATATAGATAGTGAGCATAGGTCGGTCAGCCGTTACAGCTGCTGTCCAGTATATTCCTGGATTTTGTGGTCTGGAGTCAGAACCTGGGTGACTATCACCAGGCTGCTTATTAGGATTCTGTATGAGTAAGCCTGATGCTACTACGTCTCCTGGGTGATAAGTCACACATTGACTACCTGTATTAGTGACTGGGATATTATCTACACATTCCCCAGTTTCCCACATCAGTGTGTGGATGGACACTGTTTTGTACATACAAGGAGGTGAAATGGTCAAGCCTACTATGCCTGGAGGTAGGGGATCCATAGGCTGGAGAGGAACAGATTTCACCTCTCCAGGGGATATCTCAGTTGTCCCAGCTGCATACAGCTCTATTCTCCCCAATTGTAATTCCCTTCTGCCATCAGGTTGCTTCCTGGCTGGTTGACTGTGTAATCCCCTTCTCCCATCATATGACTTTCTGGCTGATTGGTCATGTCTGGGTACTGAACTTCTAGGCACTCTCTGGGTGCACCATTGGCTGCCATCATGCCCCAAGTGTTTTTTGCCTTGGGCCCTGGGGTTGGGCCCCTCATCCCATTTCCCTGAATCTGTCTGCATATTCTGAGGCCCAATGGAAGCCTCTGTTGCATTTTGGACATGGGGTTTGGGGTCTTGGTCTCCCACCTTGTTTTCCCATTCTATCTCTATACCAACATTGAGCTTTCAGATGTCCTACTTTTCTACACTGAAAGCATTTACGAGTCTCTCTGGAAGTCCCTTTCCAGGAGGGACTCTGTCTTCTCATGTTTGGATTTTGGGAAGGCTGCATCATAGCCTGGCTATAAAAGGCACCTGTGCCCACTGTGGCACAGGGTCTTATGAACTCCTCTAAAGGAGCATCCTTGTGCAGTCTTAGTATAATTCTTCTGCAAACCTCATTAGCATTTTCCTTAGCAAGTTGCCTTATCAAAATGTCTGTTACTGCATTTTCTCCATTTGTTCTTGTGATAGCTGTCTGCAAGCATCCCACAAAGTCAGCAAAGGGTTCATTTGGCCCTTGTGTTATTTTTGTGAAGGCCCCCCCCTTGTCGTCTTTATTGTGAAGAGAAGCCCACGCTTTGATAGCATTATCAGCAATTTGCTGATATGCTGCTACAGAATAACTAATTTGTGCTGCGACATCTGCATAAGGACCTGTACCTGTTAGTAGGTCACAGGTGATTGCAGTATGAACTCCACTTTGACTATTTTGTTGGGCTTGTATCCTACAGAGCTCACTATATTCAGAAAGCCACAAGTAGTTCTGTCCAGGTTCTAGGCATATTCTTGCTATAGATTTCCAGTCATTAGGGGTCAAGATTTCAAAAGACAAATTTTGTAATAGCATCTTAACATAAGCTGATGTAGCCCCATAAAGAGTGCAAGCTTTTTTCAGGTCTTTGAGGATTTCTGTATCAAAAGGTGAGTATCTTCTACTTTCTTGACCTGAAGAATTGAACTGTTGAATTACAGGAAAAATGTGGTGTTGAAATTCTGATACATTTTTCCCTTATTCTCTGGCCTTAATTAGTCCCTTTTGCAATCTACTCATAGGAGCAGGTGGATGCTGGGGGGGGGGGTGCTGGATGCTGGGGGGGGGGGATGCTGGATGCTGGGTGGGAGGTGCTGGTGCTGTCACTGCCCCCCCCCCCACTACACCTCCTCCCTCCATCCCGGAGGGTGGAGTTGATGGAGGAGAGTCAATTACCTGCTCCTCAGGTGGGGCTGAAGCTGCCTCAGATTCACCCTGCCCTTGAGCCTCACTTAAGTCTCCCTGCCCTGTGGGGATATGGCCATTAATCTGTTCTTTGTCTTCCTCCTTTATCTCAGGCTTCCCCCTTTGGCTATTCCTAGAGTTTTTTCCTTTTCTCCTAGAACAAGTACGGTATTTTAAGGCCATCTGTATCGTATTGTATAAATAGAATACTTCAATGGAAATTGAACGAGGACCATTTTCATTGTTATATGCGGAGATCTGTTGACCAACCAATGCCCAGTTTTTTAGAGAGATTTGCTCTTCCTCTAAGAACCAAGGGGAGGTGCGTTTTAATGTAGCCAGAAGTCTAGCTGCCTGTCCCCAAGTTACAAGCAGCCCTTGATCTTCTATCAGCTTAAGCAGGCTTTCTATAGCACCACTCCTGGATGGGGCTGGGGTTTGTGGGGTTGGGGTGGGGGATGGAGAATCTTTACCTAGGATTTGTCCCATTTCAGCCAAAAAAGGTTGTACTCACTCAGTTCCTGGTCACTGGATGTTAGAGTTCAAATGTTGGAGTTTGTTCTTCTCAGAGCACAGCCGGTTTAGAGGCTTAGAGCCCTTCGGATGTCTCCAAATCCAAAGGTTCTGTCCTTCAGCCTCTGCCTCTGCTTTCTTCTGCCTCCAACAGAGATGGAAGATCTCTCTTATCTCCTTCTGGGGAGCCCAGCCACCAACTTGCCGCGGAGAGAGGGCTTCTGGCGTAGCTCCACTGAAGTCCGTCAAAAGTGTTCTCTGCACCAGAGTCGTTCCTCTCGAGTCTAGTGCGATCAGCCAGCCAAGAGGAAAAATGTATTCTGGAATGGCTGTCTCGCTTTATATGTGAACCTTCTGAGAGAATGGGATTATGGGTTTTCTCCCATAGTGCTCTCTGGCCCAAAGAGCTTTAAGGTGTGGACTCCCTTGAGTAAAGGTGGGAACACAAGCCTTGTCTTGATTAGTTCTACTTAGTACCTTGTTTCAGGTTCTGGCCAAAACAACTTCTTGTAAGATTAGATCAACTCTAATTACTTAGCAGTTAGTAAGGATTCCAACAACTGGAGACTTCTTCAGTGAAAGTAGGGTCGTTGGTTCCCATGCTTGGGCACCAAATGTTATGAGTTCAAATGTTGGAGTTCTTGTTCTTCTCAAAGCACAGCCGGTTTAGAGGCTTAGAGCCCTTCGGATGTCTCCAAATCCAAAGGTTCTGTCCTTCAGCCTCTGCCTCTGCTTTCTTCAGTCTCCAACCAACACAGAGATGGAATGTCTCCTTTCTTCAGCCTCCAACCAACACAGAGATGGAATGTCTCTCTTGTCTCCTTCTGGGGAGCCCCGCCACCAACTACAGTGGTGTGAGATGAAGATGAATCTGGTTGTCCACTGAACTCTCCACTCATAGCTTTATCCTCTGAAAACCCTTCGTCTGCCACCAGAGTCGCTCCTCTCGAGTCCAGCTGAACTCTCTTCTGCGACCAGCCAGCCAAGAGGAAAAATGTATTCTGGAATGGCTGTCTCACATTATATGTGAATCTTCTGAGAGAATGGGATTATGGGTTTTCTCCCATAGTGCTCTCTGGCCCAAAGAGCTTTAAGGGAGGTGTGGACTCCTTTGAAGTTAGAAAGTTTACTTTGTGAAGCTGGCATACTTGTGAACTCCAATGAGTAAAGGTGTGAACACAAGCCTTGTATTAATTAGTTCTACTTAGTACCTTGTTTCAGGTTCTGGCCCAAATCTTCTTGTAAGATTAGATCAACTCTAATTAGTTAGCAGTTAGTAAGGATTCCAACAGCTGGGAAAATTGGAAATTAGTGTGGCAGAAAATAGGCATTGATCCATACTTAACACTGGATACCAAGATAAGATCAAAACGGGTTCATGATCTAAGCATAAAGAATGAGATTATAAATAAATTAGAAGTACATAGGATCATTTACCTCTCAGACCTGTGGAGAAGGAAGGAATTTATGACCAAAGAATAACTAGAGAGCACTATTGATCACAAAATAGAAATTTTCTAATTATATTAAGTTAAAAAGCTTTTGTACAAATAAAATTAATGTGGACAGGATTAGAAGGGAAACAATAAACTGGGAAAACATTTTTAAAGCTAAAAGTACTAATAAAGGCCTCATCTCCAAAATTTATAGAGAATTGACTCAAATTTATAAGAAATTAAGCCATTCTCCAATTGATAAATGGTCAAAGGATATGAATAGACAATTTTCCCATGATGAAATTGAAACTATTTCTAGTCATATGAAAAGGTGTTCCAAATCACTATTGATCAGGAAAATGCAAATTAAGACAACTCTACCACTATACATCCATCAGATTGGCTAAAATGACAGTAAAAAATAATGATGAATGTTGGAGGGTATGTGGGAGTATTAGGACACTGGTGCATTGTTGGTGGAGTTGTAAATGGATCCAACCATTGTGGAGAGTAATTTGGATCTATGCTCAAAAAGTTATCAAACTGTGCATACCCTTTGATCCAATAGTGTAACTACTGGGCTTATATCCCAAAGAGACATTAAAGAAGGGAAAGGGACCCATATGTGGGAAAATGTTTGTGGCAGCCCTTATTGTAGTGGCTAGAAATTGCAAATTGAATGGATGCCTACCAATTGGAGAATGGCTAAATAAATTGTGGTATATGCATGTTATGGAATATTATTGTTCTATAAGAAATGTCCAGCAAGATGAATACAGAGAGGCTTGGAGAGACTTAGATGAACTGATGCTAAGTGAAATGAGCAGAATCAGGAGATCATTATACACTTCAACAACAATACCATATGATGATCAGTTATGATGAAAGTGACTGTCTTCAACAATGAGAGGATCCAAATCAATTTCAATTGATCTGGAATGGACAGAACCAGCTACACCTAAAGAAAGAACACTTGGAAATGAGTATGGACCACAAGATAACATTTCCACTGTTTCTGTTAGTTTTCTTGCATTTTTGTTTTTTCTTCTCAGATTATTTTTACCTTCTTTTTATATCTGATCTTTCTTGTGCAACAAGATAATTGCATAAATATGTATACATATATTGTATTTAACATATACTTTAACATATTTAACATATATGGGACTACCCACCATCTAGGGAAAGGGGTAGAGGGAAGGAGGGGAAAAGTTGAAACAGAAGCTTTTGCAAGGGTCAATGTTGAAAAATTACTCGTACATATCTTTTGTATATAAAAAGCTATAATAATAAAAAAAAGAGAAATTGGTCAGTTTACTGATTTTTTTTCCTCTTTTTCTTTTTCTCTACTATTTTTGTTCTTTAAAAATAAAATGTTTTTATGGGACAACTTTCATGGAGGACAGAGGGAAAGAAATGCTGGAATTCTGCTATCAAAAAAATAAGATATAGGAAATATTTTAAAAGAAAAGATGATTATTTAAATATCCTAAATATAACTTATTAACTAAAATAATGCATAGATTTAATATTATAATTATCACATTACAAATAACTATAGAACTCGAAATAACAATAATAACAAAGGCTATCAATTCTAGGAATCAAATATCTACAAATTCAAGGGAACTAACAATAAAAGTAGAGACAAAATTGGAAAATAACTTTTGAATTTGAAAGTATAATAGAGCAACAATTAAAAAAAATAAAAGTTGGTAGTATCCATAAATGAAAAAGTAAATCAGTGAAGTGGTATAGACAAGCAAAAAATATCATCATCATCATCATCATCATCATCATTTTTCTAGGTTTTATAATCCCAAGTACTACTAAACTACCAAATTGCTTATTGAAAAATTTATTTCAGAAGAACTTTTGGAAAACTGAAAAGTAGTTTGGAGTGGTAGTGTGCTGGTGGTGGGTAGATTTAGACCAACATCTCACATTGCATACCACAATTAAATGTATATACAACATATGTACACATAGATTCATATGTGTACAAATACACACATATACTTGTTATATATATATGTTCAGAATTATATTCATATATAGAATATATGTATACATTTATATTTGTATTTTTCTATATGAGATTTTTTTTTTTACCTAATACTTGAGAAAGATGGATAGATAAAATCCTTTCATCCAGAGTAGGAGGAAAATTCAGAAAATTGTCAAAGTAAATAATTATTCTTGAAGACGATCTCTAACTCCAAAGGAAACCTATTAACCTCTATGTTTAGCCTTACCTGACCTATTTATTGTTAATTAAGTGGCCTTAATTACCCTTGATTGGGTCTTCAATTTCCTTTGTCTATTTTAGTATAAAACTGCAGACAATCTAATACATGTGGGATATAGAGGAATCAAATAATTTTTTCCTATGTAGAGCCAAACTTCTAGGGGCACATATGTATGCACTTTAATCCCTCCCCCAGTGCCTTTATGATAAAATGTAAAATTCTCTGCCTAACATTTGGAGTACTCCAGAATATTTTTTCAGGTTTATTGCACATTTCTACCTTCCTTACTCTTTGTTCAAAGTAAACTTAAATTTTTTTTTTCCTGTACACAACACAAGTGATAATGACAGGTCCAATTTCAAATCTACTTCACAGTAAAATGGAAACTCTAATCAGAAGTAAAAAATACAGAGATGGGGAGTAGCAGAAGGAAGAAGGCTATATTCTATAAAAAAATTAATGGTGGTTGTCATGGGGGTAGGTTTAACTGGCATTGTAATATCATAACCTAAATATCTATTGCAGTAACAACCAGTAATTTGTTATAAAAAATAAATACTTAGTCCATTCCTCTAGACTTTCTTACATCTAAACCTTGTGGCTCATAGTACATCCCAGTAGAAGAATTTTTCAGTTTTACTATTTCTCATACTGGTCATTCCTTATAGTGGACTAATAACTGACAAAGTCAACTTGGGTGCGTGTGTGTGTGTGTGTGTATACACATATATGTATATATGTTTATATGTATGTATGTGTGTGTGTGTATTTTTTTTCTCCTAAGATGAAAAGTCATAAGTAGATCAGGCAAAATAGTGTTATTCAAGAACTAGGTTCTCCTGAAGGAGCTACAATATATTAATGAAGGAGGGGAGCTATTATCATGACTAGCGTTCTTTGCTTCCAGAAAATCATAAACTATTCAGAAATTATATTAAGATCCAAAATATCTAGGGAATAATGAACTTGAATATGCCCTTTTAAATAGTAACAAATGTCCTCTGTGCCTTAACCATCATATTAGAACTACCATCTTATATTATACAATTCATAATGGACAATTATAAGACATGGGTACTAATATGTTTCTTGATCACATCTTCAGTAGTCAGTAAGGCCACAACGTAGACCAATAACTGCTTTTAAAAAGTAACTATTTTAGGAATCTTATGGTTCCAGAATCAAAATATTCACTCAACCTATTCACTCCCCTCTGTCTTATTCTCATAGACTTAGATCTCCAAAAACAAAGACTACAAAGAATCATAATGACAAAAGAGTAAATACTGTTGAATGGCTTGCTTTATAGGCTTCCTAAAAGTATAACCTGTTTGGGAATATAATTGAAAAAATACAAACAAGAGTAACATGGTAAATCAGTGCCCCAAATGCACAATGAGGGCTTTCCAGGACCCAAAGAATGGAAAAGTTTTTAAATTTCATTTTTAGGATGCAGAGGAGAAGATTATTCTCAAGTATTCTCAAGATATTCTTAGGTAAATCTAGAATTAGCTGGATATCGTTCAGATCCCAATGAAATATACTGTCCTAAAAGATAACTAAGTTGGAACAACCTTGCATTTTCTTAGTAATGTCCTTTACTTTTTTCCATATATGAGCTATCTTCTGATTATGAGTCACTATTTCTATAGACTTAGTTGGCTTAATCAGTGTATCATCAATATAGTGGTACATGACAATGCCCACAGGAAATCAAATTTCTTTCTGGGGTTTTTGCCCACAAAACTGAGATAATAGAAATAATTTAAGTAAACCCAAGTAAGGTCTTATAAGATATAAAAACATTTCTTAGTTTAAACCAAACTTCCTAAATAGTTAAGGTCATAGGTATAGGGATAGCAGTTGTGAAAACAATAATCCTAAGTGAATAACATACTCATTTGGAGCTTGGGTAACCTTATCGATTATAGTGACAAGTCAGGAACAATTTCAAATGTTGGAGTAGTAAGTAGATTAAGCTCCCAATAGTCTACTGTAAACCATCAAGTTATTATTATAAGTCTATTCTAATATTATGAAATAGTTTGGGCTTCTTAAGTATTTTTTCCATTACTAACAAAGAAATCTCATTTACCTTATTTAGTTAACTACATGAGACAGTTGATATAACATGGAATCTGGAGATGAAAAGGATTAGTTTCACAACTAAACTTCCTCAATTCTTATAGAGTACAGAATCAATATTCAAGTTCACATCCCTTCACATCCCTCTCCCCACCTTGAGTTTAAGTCCTGGGAAATCTATCTTCTCAGATATTTCTGCCAGGTTCCATGGGACATATTATGTTCTTTTAAAACTGTATTTATTTATTTAAAATTCAAATCCAAAATAGAAAAACAGGAAAATATAAAAAAGGGAAAAAATTTCATGTGCAGAGGAACCAGAAAAGATTCAAAATATATAATAATAAATATCAATTTCATGAACACCTATTTAATAATAGAATATATTGTATTCAGAACTATCCATCTTTGTTTCCTTATAATTTTTTTTTTGTTCTCTCTATGAAGTTTTTATTTTATTCTTTTTTACCCTTTCTTCCACCACCCCTACTTCTCCCAAGCAGGCTACAGTTAGGCACAGATATATATTTATATGTATAAATACAAACATACATATACAGATATGTGTATGTATGTATACATATATATGTATACTACATAAATATCTATAATTCTACACACACACACACATACACACACACACACACACACACACACACACACACACGGTTGTACTACACACTTATTTGTCCTCTATTTCTCTGGAGGATAATATTAAAATGGCTTACATATAATTTAGATTTCTTTCTTTTGATTGAATCTCTTTTAACTTTGATTTTGTCTGAGAATAATGAATACTAACCCTATTTTCCTTTAATAAATTCTACTCCTGATCATTGTTACTGTGTTGTATATATCTTTTGTTTCCTACTCCTGCTAAGTCTTCTATTTTACTTCTATACACTAACTTGCCTTGCTATCACTTAATCTCCACCCATTTCAAAAATCCCTCCTTTATCCTCTTCCCCCACCCTTCCCCTCTCTCTTTACCTCATTCCTATCACTCTATGCTGCTTATCCAATTCCCATTAATATACACACCCTTCTGTACTCTGAATTATTTTATTCCCTGCTCATCTTATTTCTTTATTCATTTTAGAAGGTTTTATACCCTTCTGGATACATACATATAAACATACATACATACGTTTGTACATACATATGTGTGTGTATGTGTGTGCATAATTACTTTTTTAACCCATTTCTGATTTGAATATGATTTCAGAACTACCAGCTCTGCTTCCCTATATAATTCCTCTGCATCAGTTGTTGCTCGCTTACCTCATTTGTTTTATTTAATTTTATTTCTTTTTTCTGCTTGTATATGTGTATTATTAAAACCCACCCACCCACCCATTTCTTTATGAATCATGTTGGGAGAGAAAAATCAGAACACAAAAGAAAAACCATGAGAGAAAAAAAAATGTAAAAGGAAAAAAAAGTGAACATAGCATGTGTTGATTTACACTCAGTCTTCACATTTCTCCTCTGGATGCAGATAGTGTTTTCCATTTAAATTTTATTGGGATTCTCTTGGATCACTAAACCACTGAGAAGAACTAAGTCTTTTAGTGTTTATGAACAGACAATCTTGATGTGGTTATGTATTATATATTCCCATTGTACTTATTTCCCTCAGCATCAATTAATGTAAATCTTTTCAGGCTTTCTAAAATCAGCTTGTTCATCATTTTTTTATAGAAAAATAATATTCCATTACTTTCATATACCACAACTTATTCAACCATTTCCCAATTGATGGGCATCCACTTATTTTCCAATTCTTTGCCACCACAAAAAGTGTTGCTACAAACATTTTTTCCCATATGGGTCCTTTTCCTTTCTTTATGATTTCCTTGGCATATAAACCCAATAGTGGCACTGCTGCGTCAAAGGCCCTACAAATATGTAGTATACATATTGCACAATTTCATAGCCTTTTGAAGATAGTTTCAAATAGGTCTCCAGAATGGTTGAATCTTTTTACAACTCCACCAAGAATGTTTTAGTGACCCAGTTTTTTCACCTCCCTTTCAACATTTATCATTATCTTTTCTTGTCATTTAGCCAATCTGAGAGGTATGAGGTGGGTTTTTTGTTTTGTTTTGTTTTGGCAAGGCAATTGGAGTTAAGTGACTTGCTCAGGAATGTGCATCTAGTAAGTATTAAGTGTTCAAGGCTGGATTTGAACTCAGGTCTCTGGACTTCAGGAGCAAAACTCTTATCTACTGCATCTACCTGCCCCTCATACTTCATTTATATAACATAATTACTATTTTTTTTCTCTTTTCTTATATGGTTTTGCTTTTTAGACTTACATCATACTTAGCTCTACTCCAGTCTTTCTTTTGAAATTACCCATTTACTAAAAAGGCAATCTTAGATATATGGTTTATAATTTGAAATATAATTATGAATCCCTTGAAATTAGTCTTTGATGTTCTCTCTTATTTATCAAATTTTCTGTTAAGGGGGAGTATATTTGCAAGAAAATCCTGAAAAATCCCTCAATCCATTGAATGTACATTTTTAACTGTTCAATTAAACTTAATTTCACTGTATATATATATATATATATATATATATATATATATATATAGAGAGAGAGAGAGAGAGAGAGAGAGAGAGAGAGAGATATCTATATCTATATCTATCTATCTATCTATCTATCTATCTCTATATATATATATATATATATATACATATATATATGGTGGCTGCAACTCAAATTCTTATGATCTTTGGAATATAGTATTCCTGACATCTGCAATGTAGCCACTAATAGGTTTTGTGTGAGTCTAATGTGGCTCCAGAATATTTGTTCGTTTTTGTTGTTGCTGTTATAGTTGTAGTTATTGCTTATAAAATTTTCTGGTTGATTTGGGGGTTTCAAAATTTAGCAAGGATGTTCCTATAGATTTTCCTTATGGATGTCTTTCTGATGGTGATCAATGGATTTTTTTCTATTTTAATTTTCCCTTCTTCTTCTAACCCTTCAGGACAATTTTTAAAAATTGATTTCTTGTATTATAGTAATCAAATTCTTTTTTTTCTTCAACTAATTAACTCTGGATTTTGACTGTGATATTCCTGGGAGTTTTCATTTTGGAATTTCTTTTAGGAATTGACTAGTGTATTCTTTTGTATTGCTTCTTTGTCTTTTCATTCTAAGACATATTTGAAGTTTGATTTTAAGAGTTATTTTTTCTTAAATTATGATATTTAGGCTTTACTTTTTTGGTCATGGTATTCAAATAGCCCAGTGATTTTTGCTTTTCACCACTTTAATCTGTTTTCTAGGTCAATTATTTTACTAGAAGATACTTTACATTTCTCCCACTTTTCCATTTTGGTTTAATATTTCTCATTGTCACCTAAAGGGATTGGCTTCTATTTTTCTTTCTGTTTTTCTCATTTTCTTTCCATTTTTTTTCTCTCAGGAATTAACATTGAATTTATAAATGCATTTTAATTTAAAAAACTAAAAAAAAAAAAAAAAAAACTCTTCATCTCTGTCAAAAATTCTTATCAAGTTTATGCCCAAGTTGTGTTTTTCTCTGGGGCAGTGTTTGTTTGAAGCTTTTTTGGAATGATTCTCTTTAGGTTTGTGTCTTGAGCATCTCTGAAAACATGTCAGTTCATTTTGTGGGTCTTCTTTAGACTTCATCCTATGTCTCAGTTCTACCACACATTTGAAGAAAAGATTTGGGTTTGTCCTGTTTCTGATTTATTGAGACATTAAGTGTTGTGTTATTCAAGAATCAAGAAATTATAAGGTCCATGGAGTGGATCATAGTGGAGAAAAGGGTGTTATTGACAGAGCTGACCAGAAAGACTAGATTAGAAAGTGATAAAAATGATATTAGAACAAAGAAGAGATGAAAAATTAAGTCAAAATAAGGGGAAATGGCAACTATAGATAGAAAAATCAAGGCTGTAGCTAGGGGGTCAATGATCTGGAGTAGAGAATGGATTTCAGAGCATAAGACTGAACTAAGTCATCTCTGAGGCCATTTTCAGCTCTTTATTATGATACTATAAATTAGGTTTCAAGTTCTGATATCAACAGATTAAGAAAGTGAATAATTAGACCCCAAATTTGATTATTTTTTGAGTAATCTAGAAGTCTGCAAAGAAGTTGCTTTTTCTCCAAGTTTGAGTTAGGAGTATATTATGTCAAAACTGGTGATTTTGTCCTACAAAATTTAGAGGGTTGTTTTGATTTTTTCTTTCATTATAATCTGATCATGACAATAAAATTGTCTCTGTTAAATTAATCCTATAAAGTTTTTTTTTTCTTAAATAGAATTCCTATGTCATATAAAAACCTCTAGTCAACATTTGCTTTTCTCCCTTACCATTAATATTTGTTGTCAGGATATGCTGCTGGCAAATATTTTCCCTCAATAAAGGTTATTTCAGAAGACTCCCTTCCATTTCATGCACACTGTTTTGTCTTTCACTTTCACCATCTACCTAGGTAACTAGTTTCTATCATATTATTTAAGATCTAATTCACATATATGTATCCAAATCTGTATTGCCAAATAAAGATAAAAGGGGAAAAATGTGAGTGTATAGGTATATATTTATGCAGTGTATATATGTATATGTATTTCTATGTCTTTATATACATAAATGTGCGTATACATATATGTATATATACACACATGTCTTGTTATATATAAACAATGCATATTAAAATATAGTAGTACAATCTCCTAAAATTTGTTTAGAAAATAAAGCATTTAGAATCCCAAGAGAAATAATAAAAAACATGAGGAAAAACAAAATTGTACTTCCCAAAATGATATTATAATATAGTAATCATTAAAAGCATTAATTATTGGATAAAATAGAAAAGTAGATGAATGTAGGAGACTTTATAAGGAAGAATCAAAATGAATTGAGCTTAAAAGTTCTATTTCACTAAATCTAGTAACATAAATTATTTGTGAAATTAATTGTGAAAACACAAACCCTAATTTTATAGTGTGGGAATTAAAATTATTCTACTGATTGAGAGACTGAGGCAGAGCTCTGAGCCAATAGTAATTTATTAAAGTATTATTAAAGAGTCTATGGTCCCACTAATGAAGTAGATCTTAGATATATCTCATGATCAGAGATACCTCCTCCTTCTGGGCCCCATTTTTATATCTCTATTTTTATAGAGTTAGATGTACAGTCATTTTTTTTTATTATGTCTTTTTATTTAAAGGACGTATGCATGGGTAATTTTTCAGCATTGACAATTGCAAAACCTTTTGTTCTAATTTTTCCCCTCTTTCCCCCTACCCCATCCCCCAGATGGCAGATTGTCCAATACATGTTAAATATATTAAAATATAAGTTAAATACAATATATGCATACATGTCCATACAGTTATTTTGCTGTACAAAAAGAATCAGACTTTGAAATAATGTACAATTAGTGAAGGAAATCAAAAATACAGGCTGACAAAAATAGAAGGACTAGGAATTCTATGTAGTGGTTAATAGTCATTTCCCAGAATTATTTCACTGGGGTAGCTGGTGCAATTCATTACTGCTCTATTAGAACTGATTTGGTTCATCTCATGGTTGAAGAGAGCCACGTCCATCAGAATTGATCATCATATAGTATTGTTGTTGAAGTATATAATGATCTCCTGGTCATGCTCATTTCATTCAGCATCAGTTCATATGAAATGCCTTTCTGAAATAATCCTGCTGGTCATTTCTTATAGAACAATAATCTTCCATAACCTTCATATACCACAGTTTTTTATAGCCATTTTCCAATTGATGGGGATCCACTCAATTTCGAGTTTCTAGCCACTACCAAGAGGGCTGCCACAAACATTTTTGCATGTACAGGTCCTTTTCCCTTATTTAAGATCTCTTTGGGATATAAGCCCAGCAGTAACACTACTACTGCTACACAACAGTAGGAATGCTGGATCAAAAAGTTTGCATACTTTGATAACTTTTTGAGCATTAGTTCCTGTGGTGTTCTCTTCTTTTTTATAATATATGATGGTTCTCTCTGGGAGCATGTTTCTTGGGGAGCTTTTCTGGAGGCAGCCTTAGTTTCAGTTCCGAGTAATAATCACCCCAAATGCAGCCAGATGTTAAAATCCAAATGTTTATTTTCTCCTTCCAAGTCTTATCTCTTTCCTTGGGCCCAGGTAGCTTTCTTAGAGGCCTATCTCACTCCTTAGTTCCAAGAGCTCTTGCTACTTGTTTGCCAGCTTCTGCCTCCAGCTCTCTCTGAATCTTCTCAACTGATGCCTCCACTCACTCCTGGCTCTCAATCTCCCAGAGTGCTCTTTGGCCCTGAGAGTTTCTTGATTATATGCTGTACACTGAGTACACACCAATCATTATATCACTGGGAAACCATTATTTGTTGTAGGGTTAAATCAATTCTAAACTAGATTTAAACATTGTCTCCTCAATTCCACTAAGTACTTTGTTTCAAGTTCTGACGCATAACATCTCCTTGTAGGATCAGATCAATCATACTGAACCATGTTAAATTAGATAATTATTGTCTCTATCAATTCTAATGACTTAACACTTTGTAAGGATTCCAACAAGTTCCAAACTGCTCTCCAGAATGGCTGGATGTGTTCACAGTTCTACCAACAATGTATCAGTGTCCCAGTTTTCCCACATCCCCTCCAAGATTCAGCATTATCTTTTCCTGTCATCCTAGCCAATGTGACAGGTGTGTAGGACTATTTCAGAGTTGTTTTAATTTACATTTCTCTGATTAATAATGACTTGAAGCATCTTCTCCTATGGCTAGCAATAGTTTCAATTTCTTCATCTGAAAATTATCTGTTCATTTTCTTAAAAATTAGAGTCAATTCTGTATATATTGGAAATGAGGCCTTTATCAGAACCTTTGACTGTAAAAAAGTTTTCCTAGTTTATTGTTTCCCTTATAATCTTTTTAGTTTTTGTATAAAAGCTTTTCAATTTGATATAATCAAAATTATCTATTTTGTGATCAATAGTGCTCTCAAGTTCTTTTTTGGGCACAAATTCCTTCCTCCTTCACAGGTCTGAAAGGTAAACTCTCCTATGTTCTTCTAATTTATTTATAATCTCATTCTTTATGCCTAGAGCTTGAACCCATTTTGACCTTATCTGGGGTACAGTGTTAAGTGTGGGTCAATGCCTAGTTTCTGCCATACTAATTTCCAATTTTCCCAGCAGGTTTTGCCAAACAGGGAATTCTTATCCTAAAAGCTGGAGTTTGGGGTTTTGTCAAACACTAAATTATTAAAGTTATTGACTATTTTGTCCTGTGAACCTAACCTATTCCACTGATCAACTAGTCTATTTCTTAGTTTTGGCAACCATTGCTTTATAATATAGTTTTAGATCTGGTACAGCTGGGTCACCTTAATTTGATTTTTTTTTTTTCATTAGTTCCCTTGAAAGTCCTGACCTTCTGTTGTTCCAGATGAATTTTGTTGTTATTTTTTCTAGGTCATTAAAACAGTTTTTTGGGGAGTCTGATTTGTATAGCACTAAATAAATAGATTAGGTGGTATTGTCATCTTTATTATATTTGCTCGACCTATCCAAGAGCACTTAATATTTTTCCAATTGGTCAGATCTGACTTTATTTGTGTGGAAAGTGTTTTGTAGTTTTGCTCATATAGTTCCTGACTTTCCCTTGGCAGATAAATTCTCAAATATTTTATACTATTGGCAGTTACTTTAAATGGAATTTTTCTTTGTAACTCTAACTGTTGGATTTTGTTAATGATATATAAGAATGCTGATGATTTATGCAAGTTTATTTTGTATTATGCAACTTTGCTAAAGGTGTGGATTATTTCTAATAGCTTTTAGTAGAATCTCTGGGGTTCTCTAAGTATACCATCTCCAAAGAGTAATAATTTGGTTTCCTCATTATCTACTCTAATTCCTTTAATTTCTTTCTCAACTCTTATTGCTGAAGCTAGCATTTGTAATACAATATTGAATAGTAATGGTGATAGTGGGCAACTTTGTTTCACTCCTGGTCTTATTAGGAATGGTTCCAGTTTATGCCCATTACATATGATGCTTTATGTACAGTCATTTAAGGACAGCTATACCAAATAGAGAATAATTCCATTCACTGACATATGATGCATTAACTAAAATAAACAAAATAAAAAATATTATAATAAATTATAATACTTCACAAGTTGAGTGAAACAATAAGTATCTGCCCACAAATTAGATAAGCTTTTTGTTAGGTTAGCTAGGAGGAAATAGTACAAGCTATCACATTTAGTGACCTAAGTAGTCATAAGTTGGTTGTCTTCTCATATTGGACAAGAGATTGGTCTAGAGTTAAAAAAAAATAATTTAGGAGGCTTTCTATGTAATTGAATCACTTTCACCATGTTGAACTTGATCACCATGACAAGGAAAACTAAGGATAGAGGGCCTTTAGTTTACTTTCTATGATTAAGCAAATGAACTTAAAATGTGTAGGGCACAGTTCTAGGGCTTTATATACAGAACTTTGGTCTGATTCTATCAAATTGATTAATACAAATTGGAATAGAGCAAATGAACAAATAAATCATCTTTCACAATAAGAATTGTAATGGCAGCTATACAGATTTGGGCAGAAATTTGGCTTACACTATTTACATTTACTCCCAAAGCACAAAAATCTTGTGACAGATAAGAGACCTGCATATAAAAAGTCATATACAGAAGAAAGAATTTTGAACAGAATCAGATCAAATAGATTTACAGAGAGAGAGAGAGGTTTCATCAGGGGGAGAGTCCATAATAGAAACATCCATAAAAGATAAAAAAGAAAAAAAATTGAATACATAAAATTAAAAAAAAATGAATGAACAAAATTAAATGAACTATCATAATAGCTCTGATTTATATGGTGTTTCAAGTTTTGGGGGAAAAAAAACACTTTAAACTGTGTCTATCCTTTCTCAATTATATTTTTAATTTTCAAATCATATATAGATAATTTTCAAATTTTATCCTTGTACAACCTTTTGTTCCAATTAGTTTTTCTCCCTTTCCTCCATCCTCTCTCCTTGATAGCAAATAATCCAATATATGTAAATCTTGTGCAGTTCTTCTACACATATTTCCACAATTATAATACTATACAAGAAAAATCATAACAAAAAAGAAAAAAATGATAAAAAAACAAAATGCAAGCAAACAACAACAACAACAGCAAGTGAAAATATTATGCTGTAATCCATACTCTGGTCTCATAGTACTCTCTCTGGATATCTTCATCACAAGACCATTGGAACTGACCTAAATAATCTCACTGTTGAAAAGGGCCATGTACATCAGAATTGATCATTATATAATCTTGTTGCTGTTGTGCATAATGTTCTCCTGATTCTACTCACTTCACTTAGCATCAGTTCATGTAAGATTCTCCAGGGCTCTCTGAAATCATCCTGCTTATTGTTTCTCATAGAATAATAATAATCTATAGCATTCATTTATCATAACTTTGAGAACTTTCCAGAAAGATTGAATCAGTTTACAATTCCACTGACATTGTATTAATGTCTCAGTTTTCCCCCATCCCCTCCAGCATTCATCATTATCTTGTGCTTTCTTCTTAGCCAATCTGAGAGGTGTGTAATGGTACCTCAGTGTTGTCTTAAGTTGCATTTCTCTGATCAATAATGATTTAGGACATTTTTTCCTATCACTAGAAATTATTTTAGTTTCATCATCTGAAAATTGTCTGTACATATCCTCTGACCATTATCAATTAGAAAATGGCTTGAATTATTTTAAATTTCAGTCAATCTCTATATATTTTAGAAATGAGGCCTTTATCAGAACCCTTGGATATAATTTTCCCACTCTATTGCTTCTCTGGTCTGCATTTGTTTTGTTTGTATAAAAACTCTTTAAGTTAATACAATCAGAATTATACGTTTTTTATTCCATAATGTACTCTAGTTCTTCTTTGGCCACAAATTCTTTCCTTTTATACAGATATAAGAGGTAGACTGTCCTCTCTTCTTCTAATTTGCTTATAGTATTACTCTTTATGTTTAAATGATGAAGCCAATTCATTATGGATAGCCATAATGACTGTGTGGGAAGAAAAATGTTCTCTTTTGAAGAAAATACAGAGAATCGTTTCTTGGCATTTTGATAAGGGAAAGAATTATTATGCAAAGATAAAGTGTTTAGTTTTAAAACTAAAGTTCAGCATGTTACTGGTTCTTCTTCCTTGATTTGCAAGATCTTTCTTGGGTTAATCAGGGAGAAATATATCAATGATTTAATTTTATCAATTTAAGGGGAGAAAATAACAAATAGGTGAAAAAAATTAGATGTCAATAGTATGAATTGTATGGAAATGGTCAACATCTAACTGTGCATTACTTATTTTTATTTTTAATCTTAATTTTGTTATTTTTTTCTTCCTGGTCATGTCTCCTTCCTCAATGAATAATAAAAAAAAATAAGTAAAAAAAAAAATAAATGATGAAGTCATTTTGACCTAATCTTGATATACAGAGTTAGATGTGGTTCAGTTCTTAATTTCTACCTTACTGATTTCCAATTTTCCCTGCAATTTTTGACATAGTTAGTTCTTACCAAAAGCTGGGATCTTTCGCTGTTGTATAATTATAAAAACCAAGCTTGATCCCAAAGAAGAAATATAAGATTGCATTTTCTCCCCTTTTTCACAGTGGAAAGGGACTGTGGGTATTGTATATATTGTAGAACTTGTTTGATGTGCTGGTTTCTTTTAGAGGACTTCTGCTTTTAATTTTTTACTCTTTTTTTAGTCTGTTAGAAATATTTAATGTTTTCTGTGGATGCTGCCAGGACTTTGTCAAACTTTGACATATGGAGAATTTTTGGAAAAAAGATGAAACTTACTAAATGAGGTATCTATGATTATGAAGCATGCTGATGATGATTTTGATAATTCATCTTTATCGTGTGCTCTACAATTGGCTAAATACTTTACATACATTATTTCACTGACACAACAGCATTTGAAAAGTGATCAATCAAAGATCATTTTTTTCCTGTGCATAATTAAACAGATCCAAAAAAGCATTAAATACTTAATTTGTGGTCCTATAGATAGTAAATGGCTAATACAAAACTTTAATTCAGGCCTTTTGACTCTTAATTTGGTGCTCTTTCCTTAACCATGGCTACCTTGTCTATGAATGCGTAGTCTCTATTTTATCTAAATTTAAGTAAAAAAAAAAAAAAATGTCCACTGTGTTACTTAGCCAACTCGCTCTAGAGGAGTTTTCCTAAGTTGCTTCATTGCCAAGGTTCTTGTGATTTTTAATTTCCTGAAATACAGTTTGAAAAGTGAAAATAATAAAATGAAGAGTAGTAAAAATACATTTCTGCAAATGCTAATGTAACAGCATATAGCTTTGTTTAGCAAAGTGAAAACACTGGAAAAAATAATAACTTTTAAATATCAATTCCTTTGAAATTGTGTCTTGATTTTAAAAACTTAGGTTTGCTATGAAAAGAACCTCCCCATCAAATGTTTCCTTAATTTACCAGTCACATTCAGAAAGAAATATAGAACCCCCCTCTTCTATTTTTCATTTGTTTTCAGGATTGTTTTTTGTTGTTTGGGGTTTTTTTGTTTTGTTTTTTTTTCCTTTTGGTTAACCAATTGTAGTGAAATGACTTCCTCAGGGTCATACAGCTACTAAATGTTAAGAGGCTGAGGTCAGATTTGCTTGCAGATCCTCTTGACTTCAGAGTTGGTGCTCTATTAATTGTATCATCTATCTGTCCCCTCTCTTTTCCAAATAAATCATTCTATGCAGGACAGCAATAGTGTAAGAAGGCAATGAGTCAGCAGCTTTTGTGCCAGAGTTTTGTTGCCTCAAACCACTCTGGAGACAAGAAACTTTTCTAGGTTTGTCATAAGATTAATAATTTCTGGGGTCTTGCTTCTGTAAGAACAGAAGGATAAAAAGAGAAACAGAATTGCTTTTTATTAATCTTTTTTCCACCTAATGCATTTTTTTATCAAGTATTCACACTTTGCCTGAAGTGAAGAATTATATGATAAATTCATTTTTGTTTCATTTTCCTTATAATACAATGCTTGCCCTCCAGTGCAACTGCATCCCAGGATCACTGTTTACTCCAAGCTTCTTCTTTTAAATTTTATCATCAATCTAGTAAACTCTGATGCTCTCCTCTCTAATTTCTTCCATGCTCCATGACACCAGCAAGTTTCTTCAAATGATTGCCCACATTTTTATTCCTCATTAAAGCCATAAAGGGGCAATACCACAGAAAACTATTGCTTTAAAAGATAATTTATGAATGTGAGTTTGAGCTCAGAATATGGGGGCACTTGAGAATCTCTTCTATTTACTTGAGGTTTATGAAAGAGCTCTGAGTAGACATAGATAGCTATAGATACCTGCACCTCTATCTGTCTATTTTATCTACCTATCTATCTATCTATTTATCTATCTATCATCTATCTATCTATCTATCTATCTAGTATTCTTCCCAGGTTATTTTTACCTTCTGAATCCAATTCTTCCTGTGCAACAAGAGAACTGACACTAATTGAAAGAAAGAATGGAGGGGGATTCTGCCATCAGAATTGGCTTAAAGAGAAAAATATTAGACATATTCGATTTATAGTGAAACTTCTCCCACCCCATTGAAAAGTAGGAGGGGAAAAGTGAAAAGGGAGGGAGTAAGCTAAGTGGAAGGGAATACAGAAATTGTGAGGAAAAGGGGGAGGAACTTTAAGGTGGAGGGAGGAATGCTAAAAAGGGAGGGTTGTGAGAAGCAAGTGGTGCTCACAAGTTTAATACTGGGGAGGGGGATAAGGGGAAAGGAAGGGAGAAAGCATAAGCAGGGGTTAACAAGATAGCATATAATATAGAATAGGTAATTTTAACCACAAATGTGAATGGGGTAAACTCCCCCATAAAGAGGAAGCAGTTAGCAGAATAGATTAAAAGCCAGAATCCTACAATATGTTGTTTACAGGAAACATACCTGAAGCAGAGTGATACATACAGAGTAAAGGTAAAAAGGTTGGAGCAGAATCTACTAGGCTTTAGGTGAAGTAAAAAAAGCAAGGGTAGCCATCCTCATCTCAGATCAAGCAAAAGCAAAAATTAACCTAATTAAAAGAAATAAGGAAGGGCACTATATCTTGCTAAAGAGTAGCATAGATAATGAAGCAATATCAATATTAAACATATATGCACCAAGTGGTGTAGCATTTAAATTCTTAAAAGAGAAATTAAGAGAGCTGCAAGAAGAAATAGACAGCAAAACTATAATAGTCGGAGATCTCAACCTTGCACTCTCAGAATTAGATAAATCAAACCACAAAATAAATAAGAAAGAAGTCAAAGAGGTAAACAGAATACTAGAAAAGTTAGATATGATAGATCTTTGGAGAAAACTAAATGAAGACAGAAGGGAGTACACTTTCTTTTCAGTAGTTCATGGAAACTATACAAAATTGACCATATATTAGGACATAAAAACCTCAAACTCAAATGCAGTAAGGAAGAAATAGTAAATATATCCTTTTCAGACCATGATGTAATGAAAATTACATTCAATAAACATCCAGGGGAAAATTGTTAGAATTCTTACAAAGTGTTAACTCCCTGGAATTAATAGAAACAATGCTTATATACTTAAGTTTACACCTTTGGGAGCATTTACACATTAGAGTTCACACATTAGAGCTCACACTTTTAAGAGAGTTTACACATTAGAGGTCACACTTTCGAGTTCACACCTTTAGAGAGCTTATATAAGCTAGAAGCCTCCAGGAAGAGGAGGAGAGTTTGGGAGATTCACGAGTCAGTGGAGGAGTCAGTTGAGGAGATTGAGAAGCTAGAGACTGCAGTTGAGTAGAACTGGAGATTCAAAGGGAGCTGGAGGCTGAAGCTGAAACTGGAAGAAACAAAGGACAAGCTGCAAGAATTCTCGGAACCAAGGAGGGAGATAGCCTCTAAGAAAACTAACCAGGCTATTTTGGAAGAGACAATAAAGGACTATACTTTAACATCTGACTTCATTTGAGATGATTATTGAACTGAAACTAAGGCTGCCTCCAGAAGCCCCCCAAGAAATCTGCTCCCAGTAGAAGCTACTACTAAAAAAAAAAAAGAAGAAGTCTATCTGCCTTTGAATTTTTATAAAAATAGGACCCAGAAGTACACTATTCTATCCTATGTTCCTCCAATTTATTTATAATCTCGTTCTTTATGCCTAAGTCATGGACCCATTTCGATCTTATCTTGGTATATGGTGTTAAGTGTGGGTCCATGCCTAATTTCTGCCATACTAATTTCCAGTTATCCCAGCAGTTTTTATCAAATAATGAATTCTCATCCCAAAAGTTAGGATCTTTGGGTTTGTCAAACACTAGATAGCTATAGTTGACTATTCTGTCTTGTGAACCTAACCTTTTCCACTGATCAACTAATCTATTTCTTAGCCAATACCAAATGGTTTTGGTGACTGCTGCTTTATAATATAATTTTAGATCAGGTACAGCTAGGCCACCTTCATTTGATTTTTTTTTTCATTAATTCCCTTGAGAGTCTCGACTTTTTATTGTTCCATATGAATTTTGTTGTTATTTTTTTCTAGATCATTAAAATATTTTCTTGGAAGTCTGATTGGTATAGCACTAAATAAATAGATTAGTTATGGGAGTATTGTCATTTTTATTATATTCACTCGGCCTATCCAAGAGCACTTACTATTTTTCCAATTATTTAAGTCTGACTTTATTTGTGTGGAAACTTTTTTGTAATTTTGTTCATATAATTCCTGACTTTCCTTTGGTAGATAGATTCCCAAATATTTTATGCTATCAACAGTTATTCTGAATGGAATTTCTCTTTGTATCTCTTGTTGTTGGATTTTGTTGGTGATGTATAAAAATGCTGAGGATTTATGGGGATTTGTTTTGTATCCAGCTACTTTGCTAAAATTGTGAATTTTTTCTAATAGCTTTTTAATAGAATCTCTGGGGTTCTCTAGGTATACCATCATATCATCTGCAAAGAGTGATAGTTTGGTTTCCTCATTGCCCACTCTAATTCCTTTAATATCTTTCTCGACTCTTATTGCAGAGGTGGAGTTAATTGTTAAGTGTTTGGTAGGATCAACATGTAAATCTATCTAGTCCTGGGGATTTTTTCTTAGGGAATTGATTAAGGAATTGATCTATTTCTTTTTCCAAAATGGGATTATTTAAGTAATTTATTTCCTCTTCTGTTAATCTGGGAAATCTATATTTTTGTAGATATCCTTCCATATCACTTAGATTGTCAAATTTATAGGCATAAAGTTGGGCAAAATAACTCCTGATAATTGCTCTAGTTTCCTCTTCATTAATGGATAATTCTCCCTTTTTATTTTTGAAACTAACAATTTGATTTTCCTCTTTCCTTTTTGTAATCAAATTAACTAAAGGTTTTATTATTTTTTTTCATAAAACCAACTCAGTTTTATTTATTAATTCAATAGTTGTTTTGTTTTTTTTTTATGTTTCAGTTTTATTGATCTCTCCTTTTATTTTTAGAATTTCAAGATCATATTTCATTTAATTTGTTTTTTTTCCCTAGCTTTTTTAGTTGCAAGCCCAATTTATTCATCTTTTGTTTCTCTATTTTATGCAAGTAACTATCTAGAGATATAAAATTTCTCCTTGTTGCCAGTTTGGCTGCATCCCACAAATTTTGGTATGTTGTCATAATGTCATTCTCTTGGATGAAATTATCAATTGTGTCTATGATTTGCTATTTTAGCCATTTATTCTTTAGGATGACATTATTTAGTTTCCAATTTCTTTTTGGTCTATTTTCCCATGGCCTTTTATTGAATTTAATTTTTATTGAATTGTGATCTAAAAAAATCATTTACTATTTTTGCCTTTCTTTATTTGATTTTGACGCTTTATGTTCTAATATATAATCAATTTTTGTATGTCCATGAACTGCTGAGAAGAAAGTGTCCTCCTTTTTGTCTCCATTCGATTTTCTTCAAACTTCTATCATATCTGTTTTTTATAGTATTCTATTTACCTCTTTAACTTCTTTCTTATTTATTTTGTGGTTTGATTTATCTAGTTCTAAGAGAGCAAGCTTGGGATGTTCCACTATTATAGTTTTGCTGTCTGTTTCTTCTTGCAACTCTCTTAACTTCTCCTTTAGGAATTTAGATGCTATATCACTTGGTGCATATATATTTAATAGTGATTTTGCTTCATTATCTATGGCACCTTTTAGCAAGGTATAGTTTCCTTCTTTATCTCTTTGAATTACATCAGTTTTTGCTTTTACTTGGTCTGAGATCATGATGGCTATCCCTGCTTTTTTACTTCAGCTAGATTTGTCTTTTTAAGGAAGAAGTGATCACTCCCTTTTCCTTTTATATATGATAATTATTTATGTTTTCAATTTGTGTCCCTTGGATTTCAAGCTTCTTGTGAGTAGGAATCTTATTTTGTTAAGTATCTCTTATGTGCATATACTCTTTTGAATACTGTGACCATTCCAAAGGGCATAGAACTATACCATTTCAAAATGGAAAAGATCTTGGAGATCATAATTTTTCATTTGCTCTCCTGAACATTGAACACATAGCAAAGTGTTAATATTTTATTTCATTTGTTTATTTATTTATCATATAATCCAATATTTTTAAAATGTTTAGAAATGAGAAAAATCAAATTCATTGGGGTTAAGGTACTGGTCACAGGTAATAAGTAACAAAGATTTGAAACCATTCTTCCTAAATTCCAATTACAGTCAAAACACAGGAATAAAGATTTGGATATAGAAGCAAACAAGAGTTTCTAACACAAAATCTAATTTTACGAATGTGGAAACTTATATTCAGTGATCCAAAACGATTTAACCAAATAAACATGGGGAGAGGGGAATTTGAATGCAGAGCTTTTAATGCAAGAACCAATGCTTTTTTTTTTTTTTTTTTTTTAAACTGAGATGCTCCAGATGAAACTGGCTACCTAGGAGGTACATCTACATCTACAGCCTGGTCCTCCATGCTCCAGCATATGCTCATTTGGCATCTATATGGTATTATTCTTGGAATTAAAATTACTGCGATTTTTCCATTACTAATAATGCTTGCTGATGATTTTAAATAAATGTTTTTTTTATCAACTTAAGGAAAAAAATCCATGCACACCAACACTTTGAAGAATTTTTTGATAAAATTAGTGTTGAACTTTATTAAAAAGTCTTTTCGATATTCACATGATATAGTCATGTAATTTTTAAAAAAAACTTTTATTATTATTTTAATCAATTCAATTAATGGTTTTACTTATCATCCCTGCATTGTTTGCATAAACTTTTCTTGTTCATAATATACACATTTGCAATATTTTTTTTTAATAAATGGCCATAGTAAAATAGTATTTGTTAAAATCAAAGGCCATAGCTTTTGGTACAAGCACTCACTATTTGACCAAAAATGTTGAGAATACTCAAATGCAGTGTTGCCAAAACTATGTACAACATTTCACATTGTAAACAGAGATAATGTGAAAATGGGTATATGATTTAGAAAAAGAAAATGATATTACAAGCAAATTAGAGGAGAAAACATTGTTTTATCTGTATGTCTATGTATGAGGGAAGAATTTGTGACTGAGAGATAGAACTTTTATGGGATATAAAATGAGAATTTTGATTATATTAAATTTAAAAGGTTTTACACAAAGAAAACCAATACAAACCAGATTTGAAGAAAAGCTCAAAACTGGAAAGAAATTTGCTGCAAATAAAACTGAGAAAGACAATAAAACAAATAGAACCTATCTTCTCATGTCCCTCAGTTTGGCCAATATGACCAAAAAAAAAAATGACAAGTGTTGGAAGGGAAGTGGAAAAACAGGGAAAGTAATTGTGATGGAAAGTACCATTCCCATCCAAAGAGAGAACTATGGAGATTAAATGTGGATTGAAGCATAATATTTTATTCTTTTTTTTCTTTTTCTTCCTTTTGGTTTCATTTTGCTTGTACAACACAACAAATATGGAAATATGTTTAAAAGTATTGTACATGTTTAATCTATATCAAATTGCTTGCTGTCTTGGGGAGAGGGAGGTAAATGATAGAGGAAGAAAAATTTGGAAAGCAAAATCTTACAAAAATGAATTTTGGAAACTATTTTTATGTGTATTTGGAAAAATGAAATATTAGTAAGAGGAAAATAATCAACAGAATGGTTTCAGAAAAAAAAAACCTGGGAAAACTTAAAAGATACAATGCATTACAAAGTAAGCAAAATCAGAACACTGTGATAGAGCAATTATGTATTATTATCAAAAGTATTATTATCAAAAAACAATGATTTAATACTATTCCAAAGGACTTATAATGAAAAATGCTGTCCCCAAGAAAGAATTGATAGCATCTGAATGCATATCAAAGCATATATTTTTTAAACTTTATTTTCTTTGCCTTTTATTGATAGTGTTTTCTATTTCAATATGAATAATATGGAAATATGTTTTGCATGACTGCATCTGCAAATTTTATACATGAAACTCATTTTATACCAGTAAAAATTGGTATCACATATACTTGGAAAAATTAAAATAAATTAAAAAGAAACAGCAATAAGGACATGTTAAAATTCAAAAAGTGTCCATTCTAAACATTTTGCTTAGTATTGACTAGGCGTGTCCGTATATTTATTACATGAGAAGAAGCACTCTGTCCCCATATGATCACCACCCTACTACATTGTAAACTTCCCAAGGGTGGGGGCATTGAATTAACTAAACAGTGCATCTTCATTAAAATCTAGGATAATATTATCTTCATGCTGTATACTTAATAGAAATTTTAATTGAATTAAATAAAATGGAATTGTCTCAGAAACATAAATAATTGTAGTAACCCAATTCAGATTGCAGTAAAAAACATTTGATTGTTTCTACTTTTAGAAGAAATTTAATTTAAATACTAATTTTTCAATCTTCCTCTTCTCTTTCCTTCCCTCCCTACCTCCTCTCTTCTCTCTATCTCTTATTATAAAGACACACACACACTCACACACACACACACACACACACACACACGTATGCATATAAATATAATGTATATAATTGGTCATGTTTTGTCTCATCATTTGAATGTTTTTTTTTTTCCTTATGTGTGGATTCTTTTCATTTTCTTTTCTTTGAATTCTCAGTTCTTACAATAGTGCCTGATACAAAATAAATTCTTACTAACTGCTTATTGACTTAATGTGACTTGAAATAAGTACAGGGATTATCATTGTTTTCTACTTTGTATAATGAGGGTCTGATACATGAATAAGTGCTCACTCAACTTATTCAAATTCCTTAGTTAGATGCTTCCTAGGATATCATGATGACATGTAAGGAAATGTCTTGGAGAAACTATTGAGCATATATAGTCACCCTGCAATAGGTTCCAGTCAACTAAACAAGTAGTAAATGAGATTCTTTAATTGATTATGAAGACATTCAAAAATACATCTGTCAGCCTTAGCCTTTTTTGTTTATTTGGCTATGGGTTGTACTCTTTCACTCATAGCATCTTGGGAGAAATGATGCTATAAAAGAGATACTTCAGACTTCCTTCTCTGGGATGATATGTGGGTCCAAATCTGGGTCCTTGATCTCTATATTTGATCTGTTCTATTTTAGGAAAAGATAAGGTAATCTTTATCTAACCTTGTGAGTACAAAAGGTTGGGATGACTCAGAATTTTGCATTCCAGAGTTCAGGTTTGTGACCAGTCTAGCTCATCAATGACTTTAGGAGAAAGTAACCATATTCAGAAGTAATGTTTTTCACATAGGACAATAGAAGCTGAGAAGAGCACTTAGCCATCATTCTTGTTATATCTGGAAATGAACTAGTAGAACTAATGCTATGAAAATATTAAGCTAGATTTTTAATATATTGGCCCTAAATACTAGGAAGAATAGAGAAGAGACTATGTCTCTAGGATTTGAGGAGGAAATGTTTGTCTTTAATATAGGTAAAAGCTATGTGACATTAACATTTAAAAAAGGATATTGGAATGCTGCACACTGTTGCCTACTAAGGGGAAAACACAATTGGTAAAAGCTTGATCCTATAACAAAAAAGAAAGAAACTTCCCCAGTAAAGTAGATATGGTTAGCTTTGATCTGGGAGGTAGAAGAAAGAGCCTACTAACTGCATATGTATCCCTAGCATTTAGAACATGTTTACATGTAGTAGGCACTTAGTAAATATTTGTTGCCATTATTGCCATTAATTGGAACAAAACATGTTTTTAATGGCAATATCAGTTACTATCAGTAAAGTAATAGACTTAGTACCTGTGTAAAGGTGCATGCATGAGATTCCTTAAAATTATATATTTTCAACTTATAATTTAAGTTTGTAAATTAATTGTAGCTAAATCCAAACTCAATTACTACATTTGGAGATAAAAGGGATTTGAATTAAATACCTTAAGTTACAAAGAAATTAATAAAATACAATATAATAATTATGTCATATTTATTGATAAAATATTTGATTTTTATAATTTTAAGAGCATAAGTCAACAATTATACTCATTTTATTCTTTCATCAAAATCTAAAGACTTAGAAAGTCAAACCTTGAAAAAAATAAGCTGGGTATGCAGACCTTATTTTGCTTTCTTTTACTGGGCTAATCTTAAGACAAAATTTTCTACTATTGCCAATTATGGGAGTTTCTGCTGGGAATAGAATGGAGAAGATTTTCATCTAGCATAATTCTTAAATGAACTTAGGAACTTTTTTTTTAAGTTTTGTTCTTTTTTATTATAGCTTTTGATTGATGAAACATATGCATGGGTAATTTTTCAACATTGACCCTTGTAAAAACTGCTGTTCCAACTTTTCCCTTCCTCTCCACTCCCACCCCTAGATGGCAGATAGTCCCATACATGTCAAATATGTCAAAATATATGTTAAATACAATATATGTATACATATTTATACAATTATCTTGCTACACAAGAAATATAAGATTTAGAAAGAAGGTAAAAATAATCTGGGAAGAAAAACAAAAAATGTAAGCAAACAATAACAAAAAGATTGTAAATGCTATGTTGTGGTCCATACTCATTTCCAAGTAGTTGGTTCTTTTCATACTGAGCAATTGGAACTGATTTGGATCCTCTCATTGTTTAAGACAGTCACTTTCATCAGAACTAATCATCATATAGTATTGTTGTTGAAGTGTATAATGACCTCCTGATTCTGCTCATCTCACTTAGCATCAGTTCATGTAAGTCTCTTCACGGCTCTCTGTTTCATCCTGCTGCTGATTTCTTACAGAATATTCTATAACATTCATATAACACAATTTACCCAGCCATTCTCCAATTGATGGGCGTACATTCAATTTCCAGTTTCTAGCCACTACAAAAAGGGTAACCACAAATATTTTTGCACATGCAGGTCCCTTTTCCTTCTTTAATATCTCTTTGGGATATAGGTCCAGAAGAAACACGGCTGGATCAAAGGGTATGCACAATTTGACAACTTTTTGAGCATAGTTCCAAATTATTCTCCAGAATAGTTGGACCCATTCACAACTCCACCAATAATGTATCAGTGTCCCAGTTTCCCACATCTCCTTCAAAATTCCTCACTATCTTTTCCTGTCACCTCAGCCAATCTGAGAAGTGTGTAGTGGTATTTCAGAGTTGTTTTAATTTGCATTTCTCTGATCAATAATGACTTGGAACACTTTTTCATAGGGGTAGAAATAGTTTCAATTTCATCATAAGAAAATTGTCTGTTCATATCCTTTGACCATTTATAAATTGGAGAATGGATTGATTTCTTATAAATGTGAGTCAATTTTCTATATATTTTGGAATAGAGGCCTTTATCAGAACCTTTAAGTGTAAAGATGTTTTCCCAGTTTATTGTTTCCCTTCTAATCCTGTCTACATTAGTTTTGTTTGTACAAAAGTTTTTTAACTTGATATAATTAAAATTTTCTATTTTGTAATCAATAATGATCTCTAGTTCTTCTTTGGTCACAAACTCCTTCCTCCTCCACAGGTCTGAGAGGTACACTATCCTATGTTCTTCTAATTTATTTATAATCTCATTCTTTATGTCTACATCATGAAGCCATATTGACCTTATCTTGTACAGTGTTAAGTGTGGGTCCATGCCTAGTTTCTGCCATACTAATTTCCACTTTCCCCCACAGTTTTTCTCAAAAAGTGAATTCTTATCCCAAAAGTTGGGATATTTCAGGTTTGTCAAATACTATATTGCTATAATTATTGACTATATTAAGAGAGTATTGTCATCTTTATTATATTCTCTCGACTTATACAAGAGCACTTAATATTTTTCCAATTGTTTAGATCGGACTTTATTTGTTTGGAAAATGTTTTGTAGTTTTGCTCGTATAGTTCCTGACTTTCCTTTGGCAGATAACATTCACAAATATTTTATACTATCAGCAGTTACTTTAAATGGAATTTTTCTTTGTAACTCTAACTGTTGGATTTTCTTAGTGATGTATAAAAATGCTCATGATTTATGTGGATTTATTTTGTATCCTACCATCCTGCTAATCTTATGGATTACTTCTAAAAGCTTTTTAGGAGAATCTTTGGAGTTCTATACCTCCATGAGATATACCATCATATGATCTGCAAAGAATGATAATTTGGCTTTTTCAATACCTATTCTAATCCTTTAATCTCTTTTTCATCTCTTATTGCTGAAGCTAGCATTCCTTTTTTCTTCTTTTTTATTTTTTAATAGCTTTTTATTTACAAGTTGAATGTATGGGTAGTTTTACAGCATTGACAATTGCCAAACCATTTGTTCCAATTTTTCTCCTCCTTCCCCCCAACCCCTCCTCTAGATGGTAGGATGACTAGTAGATGTTAAATATTAAAATATAAATTAGATACACAATAAGTATACATGATGAAACCGTTATTTTGCTGTACAAAAAGAATTGGACTCGGAAATATTATACAATTAGTCTGTAAAGGAGATCCAAAATGCAGGCAGGCAAAAATATAGGGATTAGGAATTCAATGTAATGGTTCTTAGTCATCTCCCAGAGTTCTTTCACTGGGTATAGCTGGTTCAGTTCATTACAGCTCCATTGGAACTGATTTGGTTCATCTCATTGCTGAAGTTGGCCAAGTCCATCAGAATAGATCGTCATATAGTATTGTTGTTGAAGTAGATAATTATCTCCTGGCCTTGCTTGTTTCACTCAGTATCAGTTCGTGTAAGTCTCTCCAGGCCTTTCTGAAATCATCCTGTTGGTCATTTTTTACAGAACAATAATATTCATATACCACAATTTATTCAGCCATTCTCCAATTGATGGGCATTCACTCAGTTTCCAGTTTCTGGCCATTACAAAGAGGGCTGCCACAAACATACATGAACACACAGATTTCTTCCCCTTTTTTATATCTTTGGGATATAAGCCCAGTAGTAACACCGCTGGATCAAAGGGTATGCACAGTTTGATAACTTTTTGAGCATAATTCCAAATTGTTCTCCAGAATGGTTGGATGTATTCACAATTCCACCAACAATGTATTAGTGTCCCTGTTTTCCCACATCCCTTCCAACATTCCGCATTATCTTTCCCTGTCATTCTAGCCAGTCTGACAGGTGTGTAGTGGTATCTCAAAGTTGTCTTAATTTGCATTTCTCTGATTAATAATGACTTGGAACATCTTTTCATATGGCTAGAACTAGTTTCAGTTTCTTCATCTGAGAATTGTTTGTTCATATCCTTTGACCATTTATCAATTGGAGAATGGATTGATTTCATATAAATTAGAGTCAATTTTCTATACATTTTGGAAATGAGTCCTTAATCAGGACCTTTGACTGTAAAAATATTTTCCCAGTTTATTGCTTCCCTTCTAATCTTGTCTGCATTAGTTTTGTTTGCACAAAAACTTTTCAGTTTGATATAATCAAAATCTTCTATTTTTTGATCAATAATGATCTCTAGTTCTTCTTTGGTCATAAATTCCTTCCTCTTGCACAAGTCTGAGAGGTAAACTATCCTATGTTCCTCTAATTTATTTACAATCTCATTCTTTATGTTTAGGTCATGAACCCATTTTGACCTTATCTTGGTGTATGGTGTTAAGGTGGGTTGATGCCTAGTTTCTGCCTACTAGTTTCCAATTTTCCCAGCAATTTTTGTCAAACAGTACATTCTTATTCCACAAGCTGGGATCTTTGGGTTTGTCAAACACTAGATTGCTATAGTTATTGACTGGTTTGTCCTTTGAACCTAACCTGTTCCGCTGATCAACTAATCTATTCCTTAACCAATACCAAATGGTTTTGGTAATTGCTGCTTTATAATATAATTTTAGATCTGGTACAGCTAGGCCACCTTCATTTGATATTTTTTTTCCATTAATTCCCTTGAAATTCTTGACCTTTTGTTTTTCCATATGAACTTTGTTGTTATTTTTTCTAGGTCATTAAAATAGTTTTTTGGGAGTCTGATTGGTATAGTGCTAAACAAATAGATTAGTTTAAGTAGTATTGTCATCTTTATTATATTTGCTTGCCCTATCCAAGAACATTTAATATTTTTCCAATTGGTTAGATCAGACTTAATTTGCGTGAAAAGTGTCTTGTAGTTTTGCTCATAAAGTTTCTGATTTTCCCTTGGCAGATAGATCCCTAAGTATTTTATACAATCAGTAGTTACTTTAAATAGAATTTCTCTTTGTAACCCTAACTGTTGGACTTTGTTGGTGATATATAAGAATGCTGATGATTTATGTGGATTTATTTTGTACCCTGCAACTTTGCTAAAGTTGTGGATTGTTTCTAATAACTTTTTAGCAGAATCTCTGGGTTCTCTAAGTATACCATCATATCATCAGCAAAGAGTGATAATTTGGTGTCCTTGTTGCCTACTCTCATTCCTTTAAACTCTTTCACAACTCTTATTGCCAAAGCTAGCATTTCTAATACAACATTGAATAGTAACGGTGATAGTGGGCAACCTTGTTTCATTCCTACCTTATTGGGAATGGTTGCAGTTTTTCCCCATTACATATGTGCTTACTGATGGTTTTAAATAGATGCTGCTGATTATTTTAAGGAAAAGTCCATTTATTCCTATACTCTCAAGTGTTTTTAATAGGAATGGATTTTGGATTTTATCAAATGCTTTTTCTACATCTATTGAGATGATCAAATGGTTTTTGTTAATTTGGTTATTAATATGGCCAATTGTATTGATAGTTTTCCTAATATGGAACCAGCCCTGCATTCCTGGTATAAATCCTACTTGATCATAGTGTATTATCCTGGGGATGATTTTCTGTAGTCTTTTTGCTAATATCTTATTTAAGATTTTAGCATCAATATTTTTTAGGGATATTGGTCTATAATTTTCTTTCTCTGTTTTCAACCTACCTGGTTTAGGTATCAGTACCATGTCTGGATCATAAAATGAATTTGGTAGGACTCCTTCAATCCCTTTTTATCAGATAATTTATATAGCATTGGGGCCAATTGTTCTTTAAATGTTTCGTAGAATTCACATGTAAATCCATCTGTTCCTGGGGATTTTTTCTTAGGGAGTTGATTAATAGTTTGTTCTATTTCTTTTTCTGAAATGGGACTATTAAAGCAATTTACTTCCTCCTCTATTAATCTGGGAATCCTATATTTTTTGGAGGTAGTCATCCATTTCACTTAGGTTATCAAATTTATTGGCATAAAGTTGGGCAAAGTAACTCCTTATTATTTCTCTAATTTCCTCTTCATTGGTGGAAAGTTCTCCCTTTTCATTTTTAAGACTACCAATTTTATTTTCCTCCCTCCTTTTTCTAATCAGATTTATCAAAGGCTTATCTATTTTATTGGTTTTTTCATAGAACCAACTCTTAGTTTTATTTATTAGTTCAATAGTTTTTTTTTTTTACTTCAATATTATTAATTTCTCCTTTTAATTTTAGAATTTCAAAGTGAGTATTTGATTGGGGGTTTTTAATTTGGTCTTTTTCTAGCTTTTTTAGTTGCAAGCCCAATTCACTGATCTTCTTTTTCACTATTTTATCCCAAGTAAGCCTCTAAGGATATAAAATTTCCTCTTATTACCGCTTTGGCTGCATCCCACAGATTTTGGTATGATGTCTCATCATTGTCATTATATTGAGTGAAATTATTAATTGTGTCTATAATTTGCTGTTTCACCCAATCATTCTTTAGTATGAGATTATTTAGTTTCTGATTACTTTTTGGTTTATTTACTCCTAACTTTTTGATGAATGTATTTTTTATTGCATCGTGATCTGAAAAGAAAGCTTCTTACTATTTCTGCCTCCCTGCATTTAATTTTGAGGTCTTTATGTCCTAATATATGGTCAATTTTTGTATAGGTTCCATGAACTGCTGATAAGAAAGTATATTTCTTTCTCTCTCCATTCAGTTTTCTCCAAAGAGTTATCATACCTAATTTTTCTAATATTCTATTTACTTCTTTAATTTCTTTCTTATTTGTTTTGTGGTTTGATTTGTCTAATTCTGAGAGTGCAAGGTTGAGATCTTCCATTTTTGCATATTACAGTTTTGCTGTCTATTTCTTCTTGCAACTCTCTTAATTTCTCCTTTAGGAAGTTAGATGCTATACCACTTGGTACATATATGTTTAATATTGATATTGCTTCTTTGTCTATGCTACCCTTTAGCAAGATAGTTTCCTTCCTTATCTCTTTTAATTAGATCAATTTTTGCTTTTGCTTGTTCTGAGATAAGGATGGTTACCCCTGTTTTTTTTTTTTTTTTTTTTTTTTACTTCACCTGAAGCATAATAGATTCTGCTCCAGCCTTTTACCTTTACTCTGTATGTAACTCCCTGCTTTAAATGTGTTTCCTGTAAACAACATATTGTAGGGTTCTGACTTTTGATCCAGTCTGCTATCTTCCTCCGCTTTATGGGAGAGTTCATCCCATTTACATTTAGGGTTAAAATGACTAATTCCGTAATTCCTGCCATCTTGTTATCCCCAGATTATGTTTTTCTTTTATTTATCCCCCCTAACCCTCTTTCCCAGTTTTAAATTTATGTACCCCGCTTGTATCATGCCACTCACATTCTTTAGGATCCCTCCCTCCTTGCCTTTGAATCTCTTCCCTTTATTATACCCTTCCCTTATTACTTTTTTTTTCTTTTCCCCTTTCCTCTCCCCCTTTTTAATGAGGTGAGAGAGGGTTTTCTGTAAAACAAGTATGTCAATTATTTTCTCTTTGAGCCAACTCTGATGAGAGTTCCTCCCCCTCTCTGAATTCCCTTAGATATGATAAGTTTCCTTTGCCTCTTCGTGGAATGTAGTTTCCCTCTTTTTTTCCCCCTTTCCCCCCTTTTCTGACATTATCCCTTTTACATTTCTACTTCCCTTTTTTTTTTTTTTAGGTTATATCAGTAAAATCAAATTATACATGGAGTCTTTTTGTATATCCACAACAGAAATACAATTCTCAAGAGTTCCTTTTACCTTTTCTGCTTCTCTTGAGTCCTATGGTTGGAGATCAAATTTTTTGTTTAGTTCTGTTTTTTTCCTTAGAAACAAATGGGATTCATCTGTTTCATTAAATGTCCATCTTCTTCCCTGGAAGAAAATGCTCAGTTTAGCTGGGTAGTTTATTCTTGGCTGCATTCCAAGTTCTTTTGCCTTTCAGAATGTCAGATTCCAGGCCCTCTGATCCTTTAATGTGGAGGCAGCCAGATCTTGGGTGATCCTTATTGTGGCACCTCGGTATTTAAATTGTTTTTTTTCTGTCTGCTTGTAATATTTTTTCCATAATCTGATAGTTCTGAAATATGGCCACCATATTCCTTGGAGTTTATGTTTTAGGATCTTCTTCAGAAGGGTTCGATGAATTCTTTCAATGCTTATTTTACCTTCTGATTCTATTACCTCTGGACAGTTCTCTTTGATGATTTCTTATAAAATAGTATCTAGGCTCTTTTTTTCATCATAATTTTCGGAAAGTCTGATAATTCTCAGATTATCTCTTCTAGATCTATTTTCCAGGTCTGTCATTTTTCCAAGTAGATATTTCATGTTTTTTTCCAATTTATCATTTTTTTGGTTTTGCTTGACTGATTGTTGCTGTCTCAATGAATCATTAGTTTCTATTTGTTCAGTTCTGCTTTTTAATGAATTATTTTCTTCATTAGCTTTTTAAACTTATTTTTGTATATGTCAAATTGAGTTTTTAAATGAATTGTTTTGCTCTATGGAATTTTTTTCCATTTCACTACTTTTTTTTTTTTTTTAGTGAATTATTTTCTTTTTCCAATTCATAGATCCTACTTTCTTATGAGTTTTTTGTCTTTTCCAATTCACAAATCTTACTTTCCTGTTCACAAATCTTACTTTCCAGAGATTTTTTTTTTACTTTTTCCAATTCACAAATTCTGTTTACCTGCCCTTCTTTTGAATTTTTTTATCTTTTCCAATTCATATTTCTAATTTAGAGGAAATCCTCTAATTTATTTATAATCTTGTTGTTTATGCCTAGGTCATGGACCCATTTTGATCTTATCTTGGTATATGGTGTTAAGTGTGGGTCCATGCCTAATTTCTGCCATACTAATTTCCAGTTATCCCAGCAGTTTGTCAAACACTATTGCAAAGCTTCTCTTTCCTTTCCAATTTTTCTTCTAACTCTCTTTTGAGACTTTTAATGGTCTCTTCTATGAGAGCATTATGTAAAAGGGGACAGGTAACATTCCTCTTTGGTGTATTGTCTGGTGACTGTGTGCTATTAGTCTCCTTAGGGTTTCAGACCTGGTCTTTTTCTGTATAGAAGCTATCCATCATTCTTTTAATTTTTTTACTCATTTTTTTAAAGCCTTTAGGTCTGCCTTCAGGGCAAGGGGGTTACCAGCAGGGAGAGATGTAACCCGACTTGTGGGAGTGCTCTGAGTGAAAGTTTCCCCTTCCCCCAACCGGAGGTGATTTACCACAGCTGAACTCTGCTGTGTGGTTTAGCGACTGCCCTAAGGCTAGAGACTAAGTGGTGAAAATGTCATTGCCCCAAGCCAGAGCCCCTTGTGGGACTGGATATTAGCAGCTGACCAGTGGATAGGCTGACTCTGCCTAGAAGCAAATTGCTCTGTGACAGCTCTATTGTCCCAGGCTGAGCCCCACACTGTGCAGATTATAGGCTGCCCTGGCCTGTGCCCCCCTGCCATGAAGGTTCGCAACTGCCCCAAGGAAAAGCCCCACACTGCAGTTGGGGCTGCAAGATTGTGCTGTGATCTGTGCTCTCACTTCCGGTTTGGAACTCCACTGCCTCTAGTTCTCTCCCTGCCTGTGCTGATCTTCTCCCTGGCCCTGAGAACAACCCTTTTCTGGCGAGATTCCAAATTATCTTCTGCTGGTGAGTTGTTGTACTTCTAATCTTTATGAGTTGTAGCAGTCAAGCCTATTTTTGAGGCTGAATATAATATTGATAGTGAGGATAAGAGAGGAGCTTAGAAAGTCGCGTGTGCCTTCTCCATCATCTTGGCTCCGCCCCCCTGAAGCTAGCATTTCTAACACAATATTGAATAGTAATAGTGATAGTGGGCACGATATTCCTGTGAAACTCTATGGCACTCAACAAAAGAAAATCAAAATAACAAAATAAAAAAAAATAAAAAAATAAAAACTTGGACTTGTCAATTTCAGTTCAACCCAAAACTAAATTTTTTTTTGGCTTGTAATGACATAGCTTAGATGTGTAAAAGAGATTGGCTTTCATATTTTAAGGTAGTAACAATATACATCATTTCTACTCCCCACAGAATCTATAAATGTTAAAGGCTTTTTGGTAATGGTGTTTTATGAGGATAAGGGATTATCCAAACATTTATAAGATTTTAATACATCATATGGCACATGTTTAAAACAAAGAAGTCAAAACATCTTTTTTAATTCATTGTTGGAAATAGTCATATTGAAGCCTATATGTATAAATGTTCCTCCATTAAAAATTAGGATTACAGATATCATTGAGTTTTTTACACATGTTCTTGCAACCTTGCTAAAGATCAGGCAAAGCTAGATTTGTACATGAGACGTAGAGACCAAAAATGACTAAGAGACTTGGGAGTAATAAAGTTAGGAGCTGGGGCCCACTAAGGCATCTAGGGATTCTGTATTACCAGGTTTGAAAGAGGGAGAGTTAGATATTTGCTCAACATAAGATGGCAATTTAATAACTTTTGTCTGACCTTTCACCTTCAAGGATCCTGTGAGTGGCCAAGGATTATGTTATTTTTCTTTTCCTTTTTTATTTATTTATTATTTTTTTGCTGAGGCAATTGGGGTTAAGTGACTTGCCAGGGTCACACAGCTAGGAAGTGTTGAGTGTTGAGGCCATATTTGAACTCATGTCCTGCTGAGTTCAGGGTGCTGTAACCATTGCACCACCTAACTGTCCCCATGTTACTTTTCTTTCAAGGGGAGAAGGAAAATTAATCTTGCTATCAATCATCATACTAATAAATGAGGTCCATCACTGAGTCTTTAGGCTTACATTAGGTCTTTGAAGCAAAGGTCAGGTGTTGGAGGCTCTTATATAGAAGATGACGACTCAGTACCTTGGACTCTAATCATAGAAGTGAAGAATCTGGTATGTGAAGAGAAGGTCCTACATTGAATTCTAGAGGTGAAGGCCAGAGTGAGATAGTGAAGTATAGTGTAAAAGAAAAGTGAAAAAGAAGTTCATATAAAGTAAAATAATATCTTTACTCCCAACTTATCTTGGGCAAGTCACTGGTTTATTAGGCTGCATTTTCCTCATCTAAAAATGAGGATTTCATGATAAAATAAACTTTTTTCTAATCTAAAAATCTCTTATTATTTAGCTCTAAAAGCCTATGATTCTATGTTATTGGAAAACCCCCTTCTGCCAAATGAAAACGGACTTTTGAATCCATGATGCTCTCCTTTATACAAACAAAGACATTAAAAAATAGGCTTGTTCAAAAGATAAATGAAGTTTATGACAGCTGCTTGTGTTGGAAATGAAGATTAAAACTGAAAGATGTGTTTCAAAATGTTTGTTGCATTCTCTGTCATCTTTTTTCAAAATGTTTGTTGTATTCTCTGTCATCTTTTTAAAAAAGCATTGCATTACTGGATCTTTTTTTTTTTTTTTTAAGCAAAATAGTGAGGAGATAGCTGTCAAAAAAACACATTCATCTTGCTGCCATTTGGGACAGATTTTTCTGAAGAATTTATAGTTCCTAGTCCTCTAGATTAGGATAGAGCCTTACAAAGGCTATACACACTCAGTCTTTGTATCCTACCTTATTCCATAACAGAAACTTAATTTTCTCTATCCTCCAATTAAAAGAAATCATTTTTCTTCCTTTCTTTTTTGGTTCCCACACAGTGTGTGTGTAGTTAGGACCTTTGGAAGTTATCACTACAGTGTGTAGTTACTAAAAGCCATATTTCTGAATATAATCTGCACCTCCATGTCCTACCTCTGTCAGGAGCCTTAGATACCATGTGTTTGTTTATTTGTAATTACTGGACTCTCTATCATTTACTCTGCTGGGTCCATAAAAATTTCAGGTCTTTCTAGCAACTGAGGCAAACTGAGAGGCAAACTATCTTATTTTCTTTTAATTTGCTTATAATATCTCTCTTTATGTCTAAATCATGAACCCATTTTGACCTTATCTTGGTATTTGGTGATACATATGTGTCAATGTCTGGTTTCTGCCATACTAGTTTGCAATTTCCTAGAAGGTTTTGTCAAATAGTGAGTTTCAAACCCAAATGCTGTAGTCTTTGGTTTTGTCTAACACTAGATTACTATAGTTAATACTACAGTTATTGGTTATTTGACCTGTGAACCTAACTTATTCCACGGATCAACTACTCTATTTCCTAGCCAGCACCAAATGGTTTTGATGTAATATAGTTATATGTCTGTCACAACTAGGCCACCTTCAGTGGCAATATTTTTTCATTATTTTTTTTCATTTATTTATCTAGTATTGTCATTTTTATTACATTGACTTGGTCTACCCATGAACACTTGATATTTTTACAACTGATTAGACATGGCTTTATTTGTGTGGAAGGTATTTTGTAGTTGTGTTCATATAGTTCCTGACTTTCCCTTGGCAAAGGGATTCCCAAATATTTTGTACTATCAACATTTATTTTGAATGGAATTTTTCTTTGTATCTCTTACTGCTTGATTTTATTGGTAATGTATAAAAATGATGATTTATTTGTATTCTGTAACTTTGCTGAATTTATGAATTGTTTCTACTCTGGGGTTGAATAAGAATACCATCATATCATCTGCAAAGAGTAATAATTTGGTTTCCTCGTGACCTACTCTAATTCCTTTAATCTCTTTTTCTTCTTTTATTGCCATTGCTAACATTTCTAATACAATATTGAATAGTATTGATGATCGTGGACAATCTTATTTCACTCCTGATCTTATTGATAATGTTTCTGTTTTGTCTCCATAACATATGCTTGCTGATGGTTTTAATAGATGCTACTGATCATTTTAAGGAATAGTCCATTCGTTCATATGCTCTCTAGTGTTTTTTAATAGGAATGGCTGTTGGATTTTTTTTTATTCTTAACAAAATTTAATATCCAGAATTGAAGACAATGTTCTAAATGGAGTTTGGTCAGAGCCAGAGCACAATACAACATTCATTTCCCTTATATGGGACATGATGGTTTGAATTAGCATGTTTTTGGTTGCCATGATATGAATGGCTGTTGGATTTTATCAAGTTCTTTTTTTGCATCTATTAAGATTATCATGTGGTTTTTGTTAGTTTCATCATTGATATAGTCAATTACACTAATAGTTTTCCTAATATTGAACCAGGCTTACATTCCTGGTATAAATCCTACTTGGTCTTGGTGTATTACCCAAGAGATGACTTTCTGTAATCTCTTTGCTAATATTTTATTTAAGATGTTTAGATCAATATTCATTAGGGAAATTGGTCTATAATTTCCTTTCCCTGTTTTTATCTTCCTCATATTTGTGTCATAAAATTAAGTTGGTAGGACTCCTTCTTTCTCTATTTTTTCAAGTAGTTTATATAGTATTGGAATTAATTGTTTTTTAAAAGTTTGGTAGAATTCACATGTAACCCCTTCTGGCTTTGCCAATTTTTTCTTAGGGAGTTGATTAATAGTTTGTTCTATTTCTTTTTGTAAAATGGGACTATTTAATTTATTTCCTGTTCTTTTAACCTGGACAATCTATATTTTTGTAGGTATTCCTCCCTTTCACTTAGGTTATTAAATTTATTAGCATAAAGTTGGGCAAAATAACTTCTAATTATTGCTCTAATTTCCTCTTCATTGGCGGAAAATTCTCCCTTTTCATTTTTGAAACTAACAACTTGATTTCCTTCTTTCCTTTTTGTAATCAAATTAATTAAAGGTTTATCTATTTTGTTGTTTTTTCATACACTCAATTCTTCATTTTATTTATTAATTCAATAGTTTTCTTACTTTCAATTTTATTAATCTTTCCTCTTTATTTTCAGAATTTCAAATTTGTTATTTAATTGAGAGTTTTTAATTTGTCCTTTTTCTAGGTCTTTTAGTTGTAAGTCCAATTCATTGATCTTCTCTTTACACAAGTAAGCATCAAGAGATATAAAATTTCCCTAATAAGCACTTTGGCTGCATCCCAGAAATTTTGGTATATTGTCTCATTATTGTTATTCTCTTGGATGAAATTATTGATTGTGTCTGTGATTTGTTGTTTCACCATTCACTCTGTAGGATCAGATTATTTAGTTTCCAATTAATTTTTGGTCTATTTTCCCTGACCTTTTATTGCATATGATTTTTATTGCACTGTAATGTGAAATAAATTCATTGACTATTTTTGCCTTTCTAAATTTGATTTTGAGTTTTTAATGCCCTAATACATGGTCAATTTTTGTATAGGTTCTATGAAATACTGAGAAAAAAGTATATTCCTTTCTGTCTCCATTCATTTTTTCCCAAAGATCTATCATACCTAACTTTTCTAAAATTCTGATTACCTGCTTAGCTTTTTCTCATTTTGTGGTTTGGTTTATCTAACTCTGAGAGAGCGAGGTTGACGTCCCCCACTGAAAAAGATTTGTTGTCTATTTTTTCTTGCAGCTCTTTTCACTTCCCTAGGTTTTTGGATGCTATACCAATTGGTACATATATGTTTAGTATTTATATTGCTTCATTATCCATGGTAATCTTTAGCAAGATATAGTTTCCTTTCTTATCTCTTTTAATTAGATATATTTTTGCTTTTGCTTGATCTGAGATCAGGATCATTACCCCTGCTATTTTTTTTTTTTTAACTTCATCTGAAGCATAATAGATTCCGCTCTAGCCTTCCAGAGTAAAGCTCAACTTTACTTTGTATGTATCACTCTGCTTTAAATATATTTTTTCTAAACAACATATTGTAGGAGCGTGGCTTAATCCTGTGTGCTATTTGGGTCTGTTTTATGGCAGAATTCATCCCATTCACATTCACAGTTAAAATAACTAATCCTGTATTTCCTGCTATCTTATTTACCCCAAGTTATGTTTTGTTTTTCTTTTTCATTTCCTTCTCCCTTCCTCTCCAGTGTATCCCCACTACATCCCTCAAACAGCTCTTCTCCTTTAGCATTCTTCTCCCTTTTTTACACCCTCCCCCTACTATTTCTGTTTTCCCTTCTATCAGCCTTCTCTTTCTTTTCCTTTCCCCTCCCAATTCCCTATAAGGTGAGACAAGTTTCTCTATTAAAACAACCATGTCTGATTTTTTCTCTTTGAGCCAAATCTGATGAGACTAAGATTCACACAAGTTCAACCCCCTCCATTCTTTCCCTCAATTATAAGAGGTCTTCTTTGCTTCTTTCTGAGATTTTTTTTCCCCTCATTTTACTCCATTTTCCTCTTTTTCCAGTACAATCCTCTTTCCAGCTTGTTTCTTTTTTACAATATCCTAATAAAATGAAATTATACCCACACTTTCTAAGTATATCCATAACAGAAATATAGTTCTCAAGAGTTCTTTCCTTTTTACCTTTTATTATGCTTCTCGAGTTCTGTATTTAGAGATCATTTTTTTTTGTTTTGTTCTGATCTTTTCATAAGAAATAAATGAAATTCACTTGTGTTATTGAATGTCTATCTTCTTACCTGAAAGATAATGCTCAATTTAGCTGGATAGTTTATTCTTTGCTGTAACCTAAATTCCTTTGCTTTTCAGATTATCAGATTCCAGGCCCTTTGAACCTCCAAAGAGGAAGCTGCTAGGTCCTGGGCAATCCTAGATATATGAATTGCTACTTTCTGTCTATTGCAATATTTTTTCTTAGTGTAATAGTTCTGGAATTCAGCCACAATATTCCTTGGAGTATTCATTTGGGGTCTCTTTCAGGAGGTGATGAGTGAATTCTTTCAATAGCTACTTTACTTTCTGATTCTAGCATATCAGCATAATTTTCCTTAATGTTTTCCTGAAAGACAATATCTAGGCTATTTCTTCTTCATCGCTTTTAGGAAATCTAGTAATCCTTAGATTGTCTCTCCTAGATCTATTTTCCAGGTCAGTTGTTTTTCCAAGTAGTTATTTCATATTTTCTTCTATTTTTTTTCATTTTTTTGGTTTTGTTTGACTAATTCTTGAGGTGCTATTGAGACATTCACTTCCTTTTGTTTGATTCTAATTTTTAGTATATTAATTTCTTCAGTTATATTTTATTTTAGCTTTTTTTTTTTAGCTCCTTTTGTATTTGGCCAATTGAATTTTTTTGTTCATTACATTTTCCCCCCCATTTTACAAATTCTGTTTTTCAATGTATTGGTGAAAGGAGTTATATACTTTTTCTATTTCATCAAATTTGTTTTGTAGGGAGTTGTATGCTTTTCCCATTTCATTAAATCTATTTTTAAGGGATTTTCTTCAGATAATTTCTGTTTTTCTTTTTCCATATCCTCTTGCAAAGATTACATTTCCTTCTCCCATTTTTCTTCTAACTCTTTTAAAATCATTTTTGAAATCTTCCAAAAAAACCTTGTGAAGGGGGGACCAATTCATAATTCCCTTTGAGTTCTCATCTAAAGTTCATTGGCTGTTAGGAACCTCAGGGTTTGTGGTCTGTTCTCTCTCTCCATAAAATTTGTCTATGGTCAGAGTTATTATTTTTTTGCTCATTTTTAAGGAATTAGGTCTAGTCTTAAGGCAAAGGGGCGATAACTTCTCTAGTTTGCCCTAGGATTGGTGTTTCTGACTAATTTCAGGTGCTGGGCAATTGTGGCCAGCTCCCACTTCTTCATGGCTTTGTGGCTTTCAATTTGCCTTTTATATTTACTTTTCAGGTTTTTGACAACAAATCTGCTTAACACCCACTTGCAACAAGGACAGAAAAGCCTGAGAGCCTCACAGAAGATTACTCAGTGTGCAGGTGCCAATACTCTGGCTCCCTGCCCCAACTACTTGCCCTGAATCTCCCTGTGCTGTGGTCTGGACTTGGCAGCCTCTCCCCCTGTCTGATAAAAACAGACCTGTTCTGAAGTTCTTCTGTATCTTCTTCTGGAAATGTATTCTACTCCAAATATTTGTGAGTTCTGTCACTCCAAAATCAGTTCAGAGTCTAAATCTGCTGTTGATATGAGAGAAAGATCAGAGGAGGTCACAGAAAGCTATCTCTGCTTTCTGCTATCTTGGACCCACCCACTATCATATCTTTCTTACCTTTTAGAAATAATGACATAATTACATTATAGGTATATTTATCATAGGTACTCTCCACATTGAAAACAAGGCAAAATATATTTTGATTTTGGTGGAACTGATTGACAAGAAAAGTCACAGAGGCTTGACAGCCACTAGAACATCAGTCTAATTAGGACTTTCCAGCTCATTGAAAATCTATTTGCTAGTAATGCTGGAGCAGCAGAAAGATCAGCTTGCATGTGTAGAGAAGAAAAAGGCAGCTGTTGTACTGACTTCAACTAAATGAAACCTGATTGCTTTCTTACTTGCCCTTCTCCTGCTATTTAAGATGACCATCTGGGAAGACATGAACAATTAGACATTGTTGAACCAAATTGTCCCAGAAAGCAAATGTCTCTTGCTTAACAAACAAGCATTCTATAGTTTGTTCTAGAAAACACAGAATGATTTTTTTTTCTGGGATGGACAACCTGTAGCTCAGATGCTGAACAAGCATACAGAACAAATGACTATAGGACTCTAAACCATCATTTTCATCTTGCCAAGTCTTTGGTTTCCTATTACCTTTTTCCTGCCTGCCTGGAATCATTTGTTTTATGTATGAATTTTGTGAACTTAGAGGGATGACTTAAGGAAGATGTATGCCTTTCCTCCTCATTATTATTTAAACAACTATATTTAGATAGCCTCATATTAATATTAAATTTGTATTCATCCTTTCCTAAATTATTTTTATTCCTTTGTTCCTTTCTTTCTTTTTTCTTCTTTTACTTCCTCCATTCTTTTACTCCCCTTTCTTTCTCTCCTTTTTTACTCTTTTATTTCTTTTTTCTTCCTTCCTTATTTCCTTTTTGACTTTTTCTTTCTTCCTTCTTTCCTTCTTTATTTCTCCTTCTTTCCTTTCCTATTTTCTTTCTTCCATCTTTCCTTTCTTTCTTCTTTCCTTTCTATAGACCATTTTCTATCCACAGGCATCTAGAGCCTATACCTGTGACATTTGACTCTTCATTTTCTCATTTGATTTTTTTTTTTTTGTGGCAAAGATGCTGGCATGTTTTGCCATTTCCTTCTCTCTCCCATTTTACAGGTGAGGAAATTGAGGTAATCAGGGGTAAGTGATTTGCCCAGGATCACACAGCTAGTAAGAGTCTGAGGAGAGATACTTGTACTCTTGAAGATGAATCTTCCTGATATCAAGCCCAGTGCTCTATGCACTATGGTACTCTCTTGCTGCCCTTAAGTACAATATAGAAAGGACTTTTTTCAGCCATCAGTTAGACTATCCAGTCACTGTCCTGAATACCTGTAATTCTCTTTTCCCTCACTGATAACCTTTACAATCACTAGTGTCCTTTAGGTCTTTAGCATCATCCCTTCATGATTTCTTTTCTAGAAGAAATCTTCTTTGTTCTCTCCTTTTTCAAAGTATCTAGCATTTAATACTTGTGTAACATATCAACTTACATTTTGGACCTATCCAAAAGAAAAGATCTATATATTTGGTGCCTAAATTCTTTAGGAAAGAATAGTGTGTGTGAGTGCAAGAGAAAGGGGGAAGCTAAGAAGACATGACCTTGCAATTGAAATCACAAATGTTTGCAGGGACCTGAGAGATTGAATCCAACTTTATTTTAATATGAATGATTTTAGACCAGATAGTTTAGTCAAGTGATTTGTTCAGGGTCCCATATATAGGGAATGTCTGCAGCAGGAGTCAAACCCTAAGTCTTCCTGCTTCCTTAATACAATTCTCTCTATTTTATGGTTCTGCTTCCATAATAGTTGGAAGAGAAGATTTACATTTCAATCAATTAACAAACATTTTATTCTATCTGTACTATGTGTTTAGAACTTTGCTAATGATAATAAAGGGAATAAGAAAATTGAAGGACTTCTGAGATTCTTGGAGGTGTATTATGAGAAAGACTGGCATTTTAGGGATTGGGGAAAAAAAAACTTATGAATCTCAAAGAAAAAATGTAAACTGTATAGAATCCAAACAATTCCAGGAAAAAAAAAAAACTAAAAAGGAAAAAAATGGCTTTCAAAATAAAATGAGTGTGGTAAAAAAAATTTATAGGTAAACAAATGAGAGCACAGGAGGGAAAAAAAAAAACAGAAAAGACAAGTACTTATTGAAAAGCAAAAATGAATAAAATAGTACCTAAAAAACGAGTATTGACTAATTGGATAAAAAGATATAAAAAGACTCCTTGAAGAAAACAATTCTTAAAAAATTAGAATGGACAAATGGAAACTAATGACTGCATGAGAAATCAAGAAACAGTGGAACAGAATCAAAAAAGAAGAAAATGTGCCTCATCAGGAAAAAAAAATGAGAAAAAGATTGAGGAGAGATAATTTTTAAAATCTTATTTAGCCTTTTATTTTCCTCCAGTTATAAGTAACAAGAATTTTTAACATTCATTTCAAAAACTTTGATTTCCATATTCTCTTTCTTTTTCAAGCCCCACCAACATTGAGAAGATAAGCAATTAGATATATGTTATACTTATGAAGTCACATAAAATAATTCCATAACACTCATGTTGTATGGTGAAATATAAACAAAAAAGTACAAGAAAAATAAAGTAAAAGAATGCTTCAATATGTATTCAGGCACCATCAGTTCTTTCTCTTCGAAAGATTTTTTCATCATAAGTCATTCACAGTTGCCATGGATAATTGTATTGGTAAGAATAGCTAAGACATTCTCAGCTGATCATTTGACTATAATGCTGTTACTTTGCACAAAATAAATTTCATTTTGCATCATTTCATGAAAGTCTTTCCAGCATTTCTCTGAGAACATCCTATTCATCTTTTTGAATAGGAAAATAATGTCCCATCATAATCACAAGGCATAATTTGTTCAACCATTCCCTAATTAATGGGTATTCCCTCAATTTCCATTTTTTCCTTTAAAATTTTTTTTAGGGATACAGACCTAGCAATGATACTGCTAAGTCAAAGGATATGCATAGTTTAAAAGCCTTTTGGATATAATTTCAAATTGCTCTATAGAGTAGTTCAATCTGTTCACAACTCAGTAGTGTATTGACCTCTTATTTTTTTTTCCTCACTACATTTCCAACATTGGTGAATTTTTTTCTGACCTATTAGTCAATCTGATAGAGGTGACAACTCAGAACTGTTTTAATCTGCATTTTTCCAATAGTAATTTTTATATGACTATAGGTAGCTTTAATTACTTCATCTGGAAACTGTTCATATATTTTGATTGTTTATCAATAGGAGAATGTCTTTTATTTTTATAAATTTGAGTTAGTTCTCTATATGTTTGCAAAATGAAATCTTTATCAGAGAAACTTGGCTTCAATTTTTTTTTCGCAGTTGTGATTGCTAACTGCATAACGCCTTTTACTCTATTCTCTCTCTCCTTTCACCTTGTCACTTCTCAAAAAATGCTTTGCTTCTATTATCTCTCCCATCTGACCTCCCTTGCATCACCTCCCTCCTTCTCATACACTCCCCCCTTTACTTTCCTATAGAATAAGATAAATTTTGCTACCTGGTTGAATGTCTATGATATTGTCTATTTGAACCACTTTTGATGAGAGTAAGCATCACTCATTCCCCTTGACCTCCCCTTTCTACCTCTCCACTGTAAAACAAAAAACAAACAAACCAAAACAAAACTTTTTTCTTCCTTCTTTTGCATGAGATAATTTACTCTATTTTTAATTCCCTTTTTCATTTCTCCCAGTGAATTCTTCTCTTACTCCTTAATTTTATTTTACTTTTGGATACTATCCCTTCAATTGACACTTATGGTATAGACTTTGTCTATACTTTGTCTATAGACTCCTTTTAATTGCCTTGAAATTAAGAAAATTCTTATGAGTTACAAATATCATCTCTTCATGTAGGAATGTAGAGAGTGTAACGTTATTAAATAATTTATGATTTCATTTTCCTATTTATCTTTTTCTGCTTCTTTTGTGTGTTATATTTGAGAGTCAAATTTTTTTATTCACCTTTGGGCTTTTCATCAAGAAAGCTTGGAAGCCCTTTATGTCATTAAATGTCCACCTCCTGCCACACATACACACACACACACACACACACACACACACAAGGATTATATCCAGTTTTGCTGAGTAGATGATTCTTGGATTACATCCTAACTCCTGTATCCTCCAAAATATCATGTTCCAAACCTAATGTAGAAGCTACTTAATCTTGTCTTATCTTGAGTCCAATTAATACTTGTTGTTTCTGGCTGCTTGCAATATTTTTCCTTTGACCTTGGAATTGTAAAATTTGTGTATAATATTTCTAGGAGTTTTCATTTTGGGATCTCTCTCAAGAGGTTATTAGTGGATTCTTTCCAATTCTCTTTTGATCTCTGCTTCCAGAATAGCAGAGCAGTTTTCTTTGATAATTTCTTAAATATGATGTCTAGCTTCTTTTTTTTTTTTTTTGATCATGACTTTCAGGTAGCTTAATAATTATAAAATTAGAAGTAGCTAGGTGGTACAGTGGATAGAGAACCGCTCTGAAGTCAGGAGGACCTGAGTTCAAATCTAGCCGGAGACATTTAATACCTCATAGCTGTGTGATCCTGAGCAAGTCACTTAATCCCAATTGTCTTAGGAAAAAATAAAATGAAAGCAGTAATAATTATAAAATTATCTTTCCTGGATCTATTTTCCAGTGAGATATATCATATTTGTTCTATTTTTTTTCTTTTGGTTTTGTTTTATTATTTCTTAATTTCTCATAACATTATTGGCTCTATTTGGTGAATTCTAATTTTTAAGGAATTATGTCTTCAGTAAGCTTTTGTACCTCTTTTTTTTTTCCATTTGGCTAATTCTACTTTTTAAAGACATTTTTTCTTTCATGGATTTTTGTGCCTTTCTTTCCATTTTGACAATTCTGCTTTTTAATGATTTTTTTTTCTCATTGGCTTTTTGAACTTCCTTTACCGTTTGCCCTATTCTGCTTTTAAGATATTTTTTCTTCAGTACTTTTTATGTCTCTTTTACCAAGCTATTGACTTTTTTCATAATTTTCTTGCATCACTTTCATTTCTCTTCCCAACTTTTCTTCTACCTTTCTTATTTGATTTTAAACTTCCTTTTCAGCCTAGGACCAACTCATATTTTTCTTGGAGGCTTTGGATGTCGGAGCTTTGAATCTATTGGCTTCTTCTGACTCTGTGTTTTGATGTTCCTTGTCATCATAGTAATTTTCAATAATGAGCATATTTTTCTGGTGTTGTTCATATTTTTAACTTATTTCTTGAATGTTAACTCTAATTTAGGGTTCTATTTTTAGGATGAAAAGAGAATAGCCCTAAGCTTCAGGGGGTATGGTGCAACTGTTTTCTGAGAAAAATTTAGGAACCTATAACTTTTCAGTTTTTCCAAGTTGGTATATTCTAAGAAGAGGTGCTTAATACCCTTCTTGCCTGTGCTGTCTGGTTTAACATTAACCACAAACCCTCTTTTCTGCTCTGGAATTGTGAAGAGGGTTGCTATATTACTGTGGCTACAAATACTAATGGGCTAGTTCTCCTACTTGCCTTGGGACCACCCAGGATTGCAACCCTGATACAAGTATTGGCAAAACAATAGCATCCCACCTCAGTGCTGGCAGAAACCCCTGTAATTTCCATCTAATTAGTTGGTTGATCTCGTTGTTGTCTGTGAACTGAAAACTTTGGAAACAGTTACTCCCTCTGCTGACTTAGTGTTTCCTAGAGCCTGCTTCTGGTTTGCTGATGCTGGAGTTATGCTGATATGGCTGTGCTGGATTGTACTCTATTCTCTCCCTGGTGCAACAGACTTTCCTGTCATCCTCCTAACTTGTCTCGGGCTGGAAAATTATTTCACTGTGCCCTTTTGTGTGTTCTCCAGCTCCAGAATTTGTTTAGAGTCATTATTTAAATATTTGGAAGATTTTGGGAGAGAGCTCAGGAGAGTATCTACTTATACTCCATCATTTTGGCTCTTCCTCTGGAGGACAGATGATTTAAGAATTATTGGAATACCTGAAATCCATAATCAAATATAAGTGCCTAGACATAGTATTTCAAGAAATTATGAAGGAAATCTTCCCTGATATCTTATATCCCTAGGATAAAATAGAAATTGAAAGAATACCCTAATCACTGCCTGAAAAATATCTCAAAATGAAAAATCCAAATTATATCAGTGTCAAATTACATACCTACCAGGTGTAGGAAATAATATTTCAAGAAGACAGAATGAGATCCTTTAAATTGGTGCTACTTGGTGCTACTATCAAAATCACTCAATTTGTAGCAGTTTACAAATTTTAAAAAAGTGGTGGGGAGAGAAAGAACTATAATGGTGGAGAAAAGGCAGAGACTCTCCTGAGCTCTCCTCCAAACCCTTCCAAATACTTTCAAATTATACCTCAAAATAAATTCTAGAGCAGCAGGAACCACAAAACCACTTAAGAATGGAGCAAAATAATTTCCAAGCCAAGACAATGTAATAGGTTGGAAAAAATATCAATTGTTGCAACATAGTGAGAATTGAGTACAACCAGTAATAATAAATATTATCTATCTAAAATCAAAAGTAAGCATTATCTGTAATGTGGATGAACTTAAAGCCAAACATCAGTGGTATGGGGCAAAAATGTTCATAATCACTACTATTAATCAATATTAATTTATAAATTAATTAATTTATACAAACAAATAAATTATATATATTATATAAATAATTAGTTAATAAAACCTAAATGTTATAAAATGTTTACAGCAACTTTCCTTGTGGTTACAAAGAATGCAAATGTTAAGGTTTGGGAATGACTGAAGAAGTATTTGTTAAATTAAAAGATCCTAACATTGGGGACAAAATCTTATTACTTGACAATAAGTGATGGAGAAACCAGAGAATAGTATGTCAGAAACCAAACACAGACCAATATCTTACACTGTTTATTGAGATAAGATGAAAATAAATCTATGATTTATAAATTGGGAGTGAAATCATAAGAAAGTTAGGCAAAGTATAAAATAATAGAACATCACATCTGTGGACAAAGGATGAATTTAGGACTCCAAAACTACTGATAGTATAATAAAATATAAAATGTATACTTTTGATTATATAAAATTAAATAGGGCTTTCATAAAAAAAATAATGCAACCAATATTAAAAGAAAAGGAAAAAAAACCTGGAGAAAATTACAGCAAATATTTCTGAGAAAGGTCTTATTTCTTAAATATACTGAGTCACATCTGTAATAATATAAATCATTCCTCAATTGATAAATAGTCAAATGATATGAACGGGTACTTTTCAGACAAAGAAATCAAATCTAGCTATAGTTATATGAAAAATAACTTAAATCCCTATTGATTAAAAAATAAAATTTAAACAACTCTCAGGCATCACTTTTTACTCATCATTTTACATACTATGACCAAAAAAGTAAATGATAAATGTGTATGTAGGGAGGTGAACTGGAACAATAATGCATTGTTTGGTGGAGTTGTGAGTTGATCCAACCATTCTGTAAAATAATTTGGAAATAATATCTAAATTTCTATAAAATTGTGCAGACCCTTTGACTGAGCAATTACAATTAGATCTATATCACAGACAGATAAAAATGAGAGATAAAAAAAATCTATATGTACAAAATTATTTATAGCAGTTATTTTAGGGTTTATAAAGAATTTGAAATTGAGAAGATATTCATTATTTGGGAAATAGCTGGACAAATTATGGCATATGATTAGAATAGAATGTTATTGTGCTATAAGAAATTATAGGTAAGATGATTTTAGAAAAAACCTGGACTTACATGACCTGATACCATGTGAAGTAAACAGCACATTGAAAAGATTGTACACAGAAATAGCAATATTAAATGATGAATAACTGAATGACTTAGTTCATCTCATTAGTACAGTGACCCAAGAGAATCCTAAAGGACTAATTAAGACAAGTACTATCTGTCTCCAGAAAATGAACTGATGGTATCTGAATACCGAACAAAGCATGTTATTTTTCACCTTCTTTCTTCTTTTTATACACATTTTTTCTCCCACAGAATGATTAATTTGGAAGTGTTTCACATTATTGTATACATATAACCTATATCAGATTACAGATCATCTCAGTGAAGAGAAAGGAAGAGAAGGATGGGATTTGGAAATCAAAACCTAATAAAAATGAATGCTAAATTTTTTTTACATGTAATTAGGAAGAAATATTATTATAAAAATAGAATGCTGGATCTGTGGAATAGATTAGGTACACTATAATAAATAATAAATTACTATAGTAATACCTTGTATGAGAAATGCAAAGATACAATCTTTTGGAATAAGAACCCCTGATTTGACAAAAATTGCTAGTAAAATTAGAAAGCAATTTGCTAGAAACTATGTATAAAACAACATCTCATAACATAACAAAATCAAGGCAAAATAGATAAATGATTTAAACATAAAGGGTGATATTATAAGAACATTAGAGGAATATAAAATGTAATAGATCAATGGATAAAAGAAAATTTTATGACAAAACAAAAGTTAAAATAATGGTGAGTGAAAAGGATAATATTCATTATTTGAAATTAGTTTTTATTTGTTTACAGAGTAAAATGGCAGAGGAACAAGAAAAGTACACTGAGATCCCTCACCCAAACTCCTGCAAATTGATATAGAAAATGTACCAAACTGAACCTTCATGAGGAAATCAGAGAAATATTTGCAGTGACTAATTTTCCAGCTTAGTTTGGCATGGAGAAACAAATGCATATCTCTGAATATAAGGAAATTAGGGCATAGACAAGAGCACACATTTTGGAATATTCTATTAAATGAAGAAACTGTATTCCAGAGCACAAGGAAGTCCCAGACCAATAGTGGTATATCATAAATTTATATATAGTGAGGGAACAGGTGCCAATTATTATCTTTGAAGCTCATTAACTAGCTTTAGATCACAGATGCAGGAGGGCTTGCAGAGAGGAAGAACAAGTGGGAAAGGGATGTTGTGTACACAATTTTGGATCAGAGATTACTCTCTACTATTAATTCATCAGGTTGTTACCTCATTAAGGCTCTTGATATCTTAGCCTGTATTGACAGCTGCAATTACTTTTCCTCTTGTGCATAATACTTGGTTTGAAGAGTTTTGAAAGGTCATAAAAATTGGAAAAAAATGTCTCATCCATCTTAATGGTTCCATGACCCAGTCAAGATAATTATTTGCCTAAAGTGCATAAACTCTAGTGACATTTAATTATCTACAGGTTAAAATACAAAGTCATCAATCTGTCATTATCTCTCCCTATAACGTGTCACCTTTCTATGTTTCTATAGATTTCATACTTTTCTCTCCTTTATATATTTTCTGATCCTCTTATTCTGATCTTTTTGTTATTCTTTAAACAGAATAGTCTGTCTGCTTTTTCATTGCCTTTACATTGGTTGTTCTTAGTGTCTGCCATGTTCATCCTGATAACGTTCATTTGTTCAGTAAGAGTCAACGCAAACACCATCTGCTCAATGAAGCATCCTTTCCTTGACCATGAAAGCAAAGGGCTACCTCACCAAATATATTTGCCAGAGTAATTCATAAGACCTGTGCTCAAGTACAATGCTACCAAATAAATAATTCATGTGATATATATATATATATATATATATATATATATACATATATATATTATTGAATTTGATACCTATCAAAATTGACATGACAACAATCAGTTTAAGGAGGGCAACACAAACCACATATCAAAGGAACGGTGTCACAGTAACAGAATCTGATTGATATCTGTTGTAGGGATTCTCCTTAAAATTAAAGATTTAACTTTAGCCAGATTTTTCTTAATTTGATCTTTTATTGCATTTTTACTCCTTTTACTGTATTGGTATTTTTTTCATTTGTTTTGCTTCTTTGTAAACTTTTCCCACAGTTCTCTCCTATGTAACCCTTCTTACTGCTATTCAATTGCTCCATATTCTATTCTGATTTTTTTTGTCATTTTTTTCTTATTTCTCTTTATAGTCTTATGTTTAGTGCAACACTTTAAAGGAACTTTAAATGCTTTGCTTTATTTTTCACTTGTCACTTTGTTTATTGTCACTTACTATTAATTTTCTTTCTTTTGCAAGTATCTATCTTGTGCTCTAGGAAATGTTTGAAAAAAAACAAACAAAAAAAAAAAAACAAAAGAAACACAACCATTCTTCTTTTTGCATCTGCTTTTCCTGGCTGTTCCTTTTTTTTTTTTTTTTTAAAGGAGATAACTTTTTTTTTTTTCATTTTCTTTTGATATTTGTATTTTCTGGAGTTTCAGTGTTTAACCATTTTTCACTCTTAAAAACACAATATTTCAAAATGAATATCAATATATATTTCATATCTTTTAAGGGGACTCTTGGGTCCTTTTGGGTAGATCTAGTATACAATGGAAGATTATGTTCTGATTAATGGGGAAATGCAATTACAATTTTTCATTGATCCTACAGACATAGTCTTTCATTTAAACAGCTTTCTGACCTCAAAAGTCAGAAACCATGAGAATGAACCTGATCCTTAAGCAGAAGACCATCATAAGTACTCTGTTCTTGGTTAGGCCCTTTAAGGACTTTATAATATGAATTCCTTTGCTTTTAATCTGCCAAAGTTAGCCATTATCAGCAAGTCTTTCCAGCTTTCCCCTAATCTTGCTTAAAATCCCATATTTAGCACAAAAAAGAATTTTCCTTTCAAGTGGGCTATACTTATCACATCATACTACAGCTTCCATTTAGTTGAAAGATAAGCTTTCTTAGATTAACTGATTTTACTGGCTCAAACTATAGCAAAATGTCTACTGGCTCTTTTTAATTTCTTCTTCCCTTATAACAAAAATTTTAAAACTCCTTAGAACTATATATTTCTTAATTGTAATTAATTAGTATTTCATTCTAAACATGACATTTTTTAGAAATTGGATTTATGCTCTCAAATATTTTGTTTGGAAATTTCCAATAATTTAAAATAAAGTATTATTGATAGATTTGGTTTTGATAGATAATTTTCCAATAAAATTTGCCTTACCCCCTGCCCTTAACAACAGTTAAGTTAAATAATCTTATGTAGTAATTATGACTGAGTGCACTATAACTTTCTATTTTTATAGATTTCCATTTCTTCTTTTAATATTTCCTGTTGTCTCATTGGATCATTAATTTTGTCTGCCCACTTCTAATATCAGGAAGTTCAATTCTTGGGTAAGTTTTATCACTCTCTGTTCCAAGATATTAATTCTCCTTGCCATTCTTTCCTCCCTAGCTGTCATTTCATTTAATAGTGCTTTCTGTATCTCTTACTTCATTTCTTTTAAGTACACTTGTAGTCCTTGTGGACAAGACATTTTTCCCCCTAAAGTTCAACTTGCACATGTAACAATATTCTCTTCTGAATTTATTTCTTAGGCTTCTTTCAGTTCCTAATATTTCTTTATTGTGTTTAATAGTTTCTCTTTATGTATGATGACTGATGAGGGTTTTGTGTTTCAGTGAGATTCTGCACTGCCCATATCGCAATACTATGGAAACATGCACTTGATGTTGTAGCTGGAACTTGCTTTTTCAGGCTCTTTCTTCTAGAGGAACTCTTGAGATTCTTCAGAATCTCTTAACTGACTCCATTTAGGTTTTGGCCTCAGATAATTTTCTGTGTCATTCTCCTTAAACAGATTCAAACCCAGAATTGGTTTGGTCCCTTTTTGGGGGACTGATAGTCCTCCACCCAATGTTGTTGACTATTCTGGCAACAAATCTCTTAAAAATACCAATGCTCTGTTTTACAGGTAACTCTGACCTTTTCTCTTGCTCTGACTTCTCTTCCTCCAGTATTTGTTTTGTTTTTTACCTCTATTATTTACCTCTATATATTAATTTTATCTCTGTTTTACTGTTTAAACCAGTGGTTTGACTCTACACAGGTTTCTGATTCAGAATCACTCCCATATATATTAATAAAGAGTTTCTCATCAGTGAAAATACTATTGATTTAATTTTCATATTATGCTAGTGTTTGTAGTGTTTAGAGATTCTTTTCTTTTCTTTTAAGAAATTATCAATGATGTATTATATTAGTTTTCTGTAAAGTCTATATAAGCTTTATCATTTTTCCATTCCTTGCTCCTGAACCATGTCTTATAAAATATATTTTAACATATTACCATATGTCTGTTTTTTCATCAATCATTCAATATGAAAATTTGTGTTGATTAAATTTGAAAATCATTATCATATTCTTTGTAGAATTTTCTACCTCCTCATCCTGTGCAAGTAGCACAGGTTTTAACTGAAATTTTTTTGTTTTTAAAAAATATTCATAAGTTCTACAATTTTAGAAACCAAAACATATTATGAAATAATGACCTCTATATATTCCTCTACAAGAAGAATTCCATTTAAGTCAACTGACTTTTTAATACCTGGTGTCATTTATAGCAAGAGTCAAAGTTTTTTTTTTTTTTAAATTCATTTACTCCAATAATGACAATTAGACAAACATCTCATATTCAAGTTACAGTATCTAAGTTAATTTTACTATAGTATAATTATTGTGATACATTACTTATTTCATTTTCAACCCTTTTTCTACCACTACTATGGAAATTTAAAAGAATGATATTGTCAAAATATTTTTGATTTTTCTTTGGCTATTAGGTGGCCACAACCAAAGAATTCCTCACCACATAGCCAGCTAACTAGGGGATGGTCTTTCCTGTTCTAACTACACTAGCATTTTAAAAGCAAATATAATCTGTGATCAAGATCAAATTCAAACCATTTTAAGTATGTTAAAATCCAGGAAAGTTTGTGTGCAGAGATGAAACCAAAATGGTAGAGTATAAGCACTGGCTTGTCAAGATCTAATCCAAACCTCTCAAAATTCCTGTAAATAATGACTAAACAATTTTAGGAGTATCAGAATCCACAAACAGATTGAATGGAACATTTTCCAGCCAAAAACAGCTTAAATGGTCAGCAGGAAAGGTCCATTGTACCAGGATGGGAATCCAGAGAAGTTCTAGAGCAGACCATGTCAACTCCAAGCCCAACAAACTAGGAATGGACTTTGGGTATTGAAACAGTAGAAGCTCTGATGGTTTCCACATATGTCAGCCCAGAGACTCCAAAAATGACTTGGAAGTTTGGCGATAAAGGTTCATTTCACCAGGCTGAGAGAGTCTTGGGAAACCAGCAAAGTAGGAGAGGGCTTTGGAAGTCACTGAATGGGCAGGAGTTGCAATGACTATGGCTGCAGTGGTAATGGCTTCTGAAGGTATTGACCAAGAGACTAAGTGGTAAAGGCTCAAACAGCTGGCCTGAAGGAGTTCTCTTTAGTATCACTGAGGAAGGAGTCTGTTGCTTTAGCACATTAGAATTTAAGCCACAGTGAAGTCAGCATTTTAATTTGAGAAATATACAAATAACTGTACAAATAAGCTTTATATATAGTAAACAGAAGGTAAACTAGGAGGGGAATTCACTTCCATTTCAGTGGTTTAGAGGAAGAGTAAAGAGATGGAGAGTAATCCTTGTTAGCAGCCTTGGAGCAAGGCATGGGAACTAAAAGGTGAAAGGAATAATTAATGACAGAGAGCAAACCAGGTATGAGAGATAGTCAGTATAAATACATGGACTGAGTAACAAATATGCTAGGGCAGCTGGACTAAAGTGTTTGTAGTGGGGAGTAAATGTAAGTCAATCAGGACACATTTGTTAAGCACTTAATGTGTGCTAGGAATAATTCTAAGCACTGAAGTAAGAAGAATTAAAAGGTAAAAAAGAACTTTCAATATTTAAACAGAAGAGGTTATATTTGACCCTGGAGGTAATAAAATGGCATTGGGACTCATAAATTGAATGAGGAAGTCAAAGGATCACACTATTCTATACCACACCATACCATGACATATTTGAAAAAGACAAAAACAAATTAGAAGATGAATAAAGGATAGACTGGATTAGAGAGAGATGAGGCAAGGAAAGTGACTAGAAAATGTAAAGTAGTTCAGAGGAGATGACATACAAACTAGGGTAAATGGAGAAAATAAGACATATGTAAAAGCTGTGGTGAAGACAAAAATGACCTGATTTGGCAGTGCATTTGTATACAAATACAAACATATACACACATATGTTGTTCAATGTGTATATATATACATTTATGCATATGTATGCATATATACATATGCACCTATACATATATACATGCATATATACATATGCACCTATACATATATACATGCATATATATGTGCGTGTGTATATATATATGTGTGTGTGTATGTATGTATGTATATATGTATATATATATATATATATAGAGAGAGAGAGAGAGAGAGAGACAGAAACAGAAGAAAAAAGGAATATATTTTGGAGATATTAATTTGAGATATCTAAGAAGCACTTCAATCAAAATATCCAAAATACATTTGGCAATATGTGATTTTGACCTAGGATAGAGACTAGAGTAGAAGAAAGATCTAGGAAGCATCAGCAAAAAGTTGCTAGTTGAACCAATATGTGCTGAGAGTAAAATGATGGGAGGGCCCAAGAGTAAGGCTTGGAAGATATGAACTTGCTATCTACCACAGAGTCTACAATTATAATCTGCTGCTAGTATCTGCTTAATATTACTGAAAATAATCAAAAAATTAAATTGTTGGGCTAGATGTTCTCCAAGATCCCATGCGATTCCAAGTCTTATGATCATTATATTATAATCTAAGTCAATTGGAAGACTCACCTCTCCTCACTTGTATTTTCTATTCCTTTTTGCTGGAAGTCCTCCTTTATTTTAAAATGATCTTTTTTTTTTCTTTTATAGATATTAAATTACTTTTTTTTTTAAAGAGCTTTTTATGATCAATGGAATAGGTTAAGTTCAGAGGACAAAACAGTCAATAACTTTAATACTTTAGTGTTTGACAAACCCAAAGACTGCAGCTTTTGGGATAAAAACTCATTGTTTTACAAAATTGCTGGGAAAATTGGAAACTAGTATGGCAGAAATTAAGCACTGACCCACACAACACCAAGATAAGGTCAAAATGGGTTCATGACCTAAGCATAAAGAATGAGATTATAAATAAATTAGAAGAACACAGGATAGTTTACCTCTCAGTGTGGTGTTCTCTTATATATTATATAATGGTTCTCTGGGGGAGCAGGTTTCTTGGGGAGGTTTTCTGGAGGCAGCCTTAGTTTCAGTTCTGAGTAATTATCACCCCAAATGCAGCCAGCTGTTAAAATCCAAATGTTTATTTTCTCCTTCCAAGTCTTATCTCTTTCCTTGGGCCCAGGTAGCTTTCTTAGAGGCCTATCTCACTCCTTGGTTACAAGAGCTCTTGCTACTTGTCTGCCAGCTTCTGCCTCCAGCTCTCTCTGAATCTTCTCAACTGAGCCTCCACTCACTCCTGCCTCTCAATCTCCCAGATTGCTCTCTGGCCCTGAGAGTTTCTTGCTTATATGCTGTACACTGAGTACACACCAATCATTATATCACTGGGAAAACATTATTTGTTGTAGGATTATATCAATGCTAAGCTAGATTTTACCATTATCTCCTCAATTCCACTTAGTACCTTGTTTCAAGTTCTGGCCCATAACATCTCCTTGTAGGATCAGATCAATCATATTAAACATGCTAAATTAGATAATTATTGTCTCTATCACTTCTTATGATTTAACTGCTTGTAAGGATTCTATCATCTCCTCCTTTGTTTTGATTTAGAACATAAGATGGTCATGACCTTCCTGACTTCTCAAAGAGATGAGAACCCCAAAAAGAAGGTGATTATGCCTTCCTGGACTGCTGAAAAAATAAGTGAAAACACCATTAAAAAGGTGGTCATACCCTTCCTGACATCTCAGGAACCTTGCTCTATTTTTGTGAAGGCTTCTCCTTGATCTTTTTGTCGTGGGAGTGAACTGGTATAGGATAATAAATCTGTTCAGAATTTTCTCCATACTGACCTTCACCAGCTAGTTGGTCAAAAGCAATTTGTACAATAGCTCCTGTTTGCCTGTATCATTGGGCTTGCATCCTACATAATTCATGATACTCCGAAAGCCACAACAAATTTTGTCTGGGTTCTAAACAAGTCTTAGCTATGGATTTCCAATCATTTGGGGTTAAGATTTCAAAAGACAAATTATGTAGTAACGTTTTAACAAAAGAGTATGTAGCCCCATAAAGAGTCCAACCCTTTTTCAAATCCCTAATTTTTTCCCAATTAAAAGGAGTGTATCTTTTCCCTTTTTGACCTGAAGAGTCAAGCTCTTCAATTAGAGTATATGCATGCATAAAACCAGATATGTCTTCCCTTTCTGTTGGAATCCTTACTAACTGCTAACTAATTAGAGTTGATCAAATCTTACAAGAAGATTTTGGCCAGAACCTGAAACAAGGTACTAAGTAGAACTAATTAATACAAGGCTTGTGTTCACACCTTTACTCATTGGAGTTCACAAGTATGCCAGCTTCACAAAGTAAACTTTCTAACTTCAAGGGAGTTCACACCTCCCTTAAAGCTCTTTGGGCCAGAGAGCACTATGGGAGAAAACCCATAATCCCTCTCTCTCGTATCCCACAATTCCTCCCTCTTGGATAAAAGAAACAGACAGAGGCTCTCGGTCAGATTTCAGTGGAGTTACGCCAGAAGCCCTTTCTCTGAGGCAAGGCAAGAGAGAACATATTTTCCTCTTGGCTGGCTGGTCGCAGAAGAGAGTTCAGCTGAACTCGAGAGGAGCGACTCTGGTGCAGAGAGCACTTTGATGGATGTCAGCGGAATTACGCCAGAAGCCCTCTTTCCGAGGCAAGGCAGAATATATTCCACTTGGCTGGCTGGTGGCAGACGAAGAGTTTTCAGAGGATAAAGCTACGAGTGGAGAGTTCAGTGGACAACCAGATTCATCTTCATCTCACACCACTGTAGTTGGTGGCTGGGCTCCCCAGAAGGAGACAAGAGAGACATTCCATCTCTGTGTTGGTTGGAGGCAGAGACTGAAGGACAGAACCTTTGGATTTGGAGATATTGGGAGGGCTCTAAGCCTCTAAACCGGCTGTGCTTTGAGAAGAACAAGAACTCCAACATTTGAACTCATAACACCTTTCATTTTTTGCCTTAATTAATGCCTTTTCTAATCTTGTCACAGGCTCCTTAATAGGTGCTTCTGATTGCATCACTGCCTCTCTCCCTCCTCTTCCCTCCACCCATGAAGAGTTAATTGAGGGGAAAGGGTCATGAGATGTGGAATGATCTAATTTCTCCTGCTGTGAAGTGTCACACTCAAAATTGTACTTAACTCTGTTCTTATCTGATTCTTCCTCCTTTTCATCTAGTTTAGTTGGCACCTCCCCCTCCTGCTCTTTCTTTGTTTTCCTTATTTTAACACTTATAGAATTTCCTAAAGCCAGTTGTATTAAATTATATGTATTAAGTATGTCTTTGGAAATTGAGTCAGGTCCATTTTTATTGCAGAATTGACAAAGATCCTCTCCTTCTAATTTCCACTCCATTAGGTTTGGATTAGAATTGTAGTATTCACCTAGTTGCTCTCCTACTAATTTCCACTCATCTAGATCCAATTCTTTTTCCATAGAGAACCAAGGACATATGTAATTAACAGTTTTTAAAAGTTCAGTGACCTGCTCCAGAATTATAATCAAATCTTGACTTTTCATAACCTTGACAATGCTCTCTAAACATTTTCCTTGAACAGAAACAGAAGGCTGTTTTCTAAACATCTGTCCCATCTTAGATGAAATTCTACTTTAATTCTTTTATCAAAATTTCTTTGTTGTACTCACCCTAATTTCTGGGTTGGGGAGACTTTTCCATTGGAATCAAGATCAGGTTTTTCCACTGAATCAGGGTTCTGTCAACCCCATGTTCAGGCACCCAAAATGTGGTGTTCTCTTCTTTTATATATTATATAATGGTTCTCTGGGGGAACAGGTTTCTTGGGGAGGTTTTCTGGAGGCAGCCTTAGTTTCAGTTCCAAGTAATAATCACCCCAATTGCAGCCAGCTGTTAAAATCCAAATGTTTATTTTCTCCTTCCAAGTCTTATCTCTTTCCTTGGGCCCAGGTAGCTTTCTTAGAGGCCTATCTCACTCCTTGGTTCCAAGAGCTCTTGCTACTTGTTTGCCAGATTCTGCCTCCAGCTCTCTCTGAATCTTCTCAACTGATGTCTCCACTCACTCCTGGCTCTCAATCTCCCAGAATTCTCTCTGGCCCTGAGAGCTTCTTGCTTATATGCTGCACACTGAGTACACACCAATCATTATATCACTGGGAAATCATTATTTGTTGTAAGATTATATCAATGCTAAGCTAGATTTAACTATTGTCTCCTCAATTCCACTTAGTACCTTGTTTCAAGTTCTGGCCCATAACATCTCCTTGTAGGATCAGATCAATCATAATGAATCATGCTAAATTAGATAATTATGGTCTCTATCAATTCTAATGACTTAACACTTTGTAAGGATTCCAACATCTCAGACATGTGGAAAAGGAAGGACTTTATGACTAAGGAAGGACTAGAGATCATTACTGATCACAAAATAGAAAATTTTTAATTATATCAAATTGAAAAGTTTTTGTACAAACAAAACTAATGCAGACAAGATTAGAAGGGAAGCAATAAATTGGGAAAACATTTTTACAGTCAAAGGTTCTGATAAAGGCCTCATTTCCAAAATATATAGAGAATTGACTCTAATTTATAAGAAATCAAGCCATTCTCCAATTGATAAATGGTCAAAGGATATGAACAGACAATTCTCAGAAGAAGAAATTGAAACTATTTTTAGCCATTTGAAAAGATGCTCCAAGTCATTATTAATCAGAGAAATACAAATTAAAACAACTCTGAGATACCACTATACACCTGTCAGGCTGGCTAAAATGACAGGAAAAAATAATGCTGAATGTTGGAGGGGATGTGGGAAAACAGGGACACTAATACATTGTTGGTGGAATTGTGAATGCATCCAACCATTCTGGAGAGCAATTTGGAACTATGCTCAAAAAGTTATCAAACTGTGCATACCCTTTGATGCAGCAGTGTTACTACTGGGCTTATATCCCAAAGAGATCTTAAAGAAGGGAAAGGGACCTGTATGTCCAAGAATATTTGTGGCAGCCTTCTTTGTAGTGGCCAGAAACTAGAAACTGAGTAGATACCCATCACTTGGAGAATGGCTGAATAAATTGTGGTTTATTGATATTATGGAATATTATTATTCTGTAAGAAATAACCAGCAGAATGATTTCAGAAAGGCCTGGAGAGACTTACATGAACTGATGTTGAGTGAAATGAGCAGGATCAGGAGATCATTATATACTTCAACAACAGTACTATATGATGATCAATTCTGATGGACCTGACCATCTTCAGCAATGAGATGAACCAAATCAATTTCAGTGGAGCAGTAATGAACTGAACCAGCTACACCCAGCAAAAGAACTCTGGGAGATGACTAAGAACCATTACATTAAATTCCTAATACCTATATTCTTGCCCGTCTACATTTTTGATTTCCTACACAGGTTAATTGTGCAATATTTCAGAGTCTGATTCTTTTTGTACAGCAAAATAACAGTTTGGGCATGTATACATATATTGTATTTAATTTATACTTCAATATACTTAACATGTATTGGTGATCCTGCCATCTAGGGAAGAGGGTAGAGGGAAGGAGAGGAAAAATTGGAACAAAAGGTTTGGCAATTGTCAATGCTGTAAAATTACCCATGCATATAACTTGTAAATAAAAAGCTATTATTTTTTAAAAGAGCTTTTTATTTTCAAACTATATACAGATAGTTTTTAATATTCAACCCTGAAAATCTTTGTATTGCAATTTTTTCCTCCCTTCTTCTCAAGCCTCCCCTAAACAGCAAGTAGTCCAATATATGTTTAATGTACAATTCTTCTTTAGATATTTCCACATTTACCACTCTACATAAGAAAAATCAGATCAAAAAGGAAAAAAAAAAGAGAAAAAGAAAGCAAACATACACAACAATAAAAAGGTGAAAATACTATGTCATGATCCAAATCCAGTCCCCTTTCTGGATGGATCTCTCCATCACAAATCTATTTTCCAGGTCTTTGTCACTACAAAATGAGCTGCTACAAACATTTTTGCATGTGTGGGTACCTTTTCCATTTTTATGATATCTTTGGGAAACAGGCCCCATAGAGACATTTCTAGATTAAAGGGTATTCAAAGTTTGATATTCTTTACACATAGTTCCAAATCGCTCTCCAGAATGGCTGGATCAGTTCATAATACCACTAAATATATTAATGTTCCACTTTTCCCACATCCCTTCCAATATTTATCATTATTTTCCTGTCATCTTAGCCAATCTGAGTGGTGTATAATGATACCTAAGAGTTGTCTTAATTTGCATTTCTTTGATCAATCTTGATCTAGAGTACTTTTTCATGTGACTAGAAATGGTTTTATTTTTAACATCTGAAAATTTTCTGTTCATATCCTTTGATCATTTATCAGTTGGACAATGGCTTGTATTCTTATAAATTTGACTCCATTTTCTATATAGTTTAGAAGTGAGGCCTGCTCAGAAATCTTGGATGTAAGATCCCACTCAACCACTGCCATTTTCTGCTTCTCTATCAATATTGACTGCATTGGTTTTGTTTGTACAAAAACTTGTAAAATTTTATATAATAAAATTATATATTTTGCATTCTACAATGTTCTTTAATTCTTCTAAGGCCATGAATTC